>NC_037672.1:114824742-114844836 GCF_003255815.1 Theropithecus gelada
AATTTATTTATTATTATTATACTTTAAGTTGTAGGGTACATGTGCATAACGTGCAGGTTTGTTACATATGTATACTTGTGCCATGTTGGTGTGCTGCACCCATCAACTCGTCATTTACATCAGGTATAACTCCCAATGCAATCCCTCCCCACTCCCCCCTCCCCATGATAGGCCCCGGTGTGTGATGTTCCCCTTCCTGAGTCCAAGTGATCTCATTGTTCAGTTCCCACCTATGAGTGAGAATATGCAGTGTTTGGTTTTCTGTTCTTGTTTTTTTTATTATTACACTGTAAGTTCTAGGGTACATGTGCACAATGTGCAGGTTTGTTACATATGTATACATGTGCCATGTTGGTGTGCTGCACCCATTAACTCATCATTTACATTAGGTGTATCTCCTAATGGTATCCCTCCCCCTCTACCCCCTCCCCACAATAGGACCCGGTGTATGATGTTCCCCTTCCTGTGTCCACGTGATCTCATTGTTCAGTTCCCACCTATGAGTGGGAACATGCGCTATTTGGTTTTCTGTTCTTGCGATAGTTTGCTGAGAATGATGGTTTCCAGTTGCATCCATGTCCCTACAAAGGACATGAACTCATCCTTTTTTATGGCTGCATAGTATTCCATGGTGTATATGTGCCACATTTTCTTAATCCAGTCTGTCACTGATGGACATTTGGGTTGATTCCAAGTCTTTGCTATTGTGAATAGTGCTGCAGTAACACACAAGGGTTCTTAAAGCGATGTGCCTTTGTACCTAAGCTGGTAAGCCGAATTCATGCTAAACAGAAAGTTGATTAGACAACAGTAACAAAACTAAACAAAAAGTAACATAAAACATAGGAGATCACAGAATCAGAGTACTCTCTAAAGTGAAGCGAAGACATAGGGATAACTGAATGAGAAAGAAAATAAAACTAAAATATGGGATGCTTATACTTGACACTTTGAAAACCTAGGGTCTCAATGTTATTAGAAAGAATCACATGTATCATTGAGAATCAATATTCAGGGAGTCTCGGAGAATATCAGTGCATTATGTAACTGAGGGTCTGGGAGCTGTTTGATATTCTAGATGGATATGAAGTCAGCAAGTCTGATTTGAAGATGGTAAGTCTGATAAAAGAGAGACATAGTTCCACAATCAATAAAAATGAAGTGAAGTTTGCTGGAAAGCAATGTGATGCAGCTGAGTAATATGGTTGGGATGTTTGTCCCTTCCAAATCTCATGTTGAAATATTTCTAATTTTGGATTTGGGGCCTAGTGGGAGGTATTGAATCATGGAGGCTGGATCCCTCAAGAATGGCTTAGTGTCATCCCCTGGATGATGAGTGAGTTCTCACTGTTAGTTCATGCAAGGTCTGGCAGTTTAAAAGAATGTGGCACCTCCCCGCTCTCTCTCTTGCTTCTGCTCTTGCAATGTGAGGCTTCTGCTTCTGCTTTACATTCTGCCATGAGTAAAAGCTCCTTGAGGCCTCACCAGAGGCTGAGCTGATGCTGGCATCATACTTTATATACAACTTGCACAACCTTGAACCTATTAAGCATCTTTTCTTTATGAATTACCAAGCGTCATTTTTTTTAATATAGCACAGCAAAAACAGCCTCATACACTTAATGCACTGAGTAACTTTAACTCCAATCGGGCTGAGCTAATTTATAAGACGATGGAAGCAGAGAGATTTAGAAGCAGCATTGTGTCAAGCAGGACTCGGTGCCCACCTTTTTGAGAGGGCATCAGTGGGAGCAGCATAACTAGTCTCAGTTACAGTAGAGAGATATAAGAAGTTAGGAGTCAGAATTTATTTTTTTAAGAAACATGATTTCTAGACTTTACAGTGGAATTATTTGGGTGTAGATAATAGGGTGGTTTGGTTGACAGGAAAGTAATTATTGACCCACATGGAAATGCAAGTGTGGAACGGACTCCATCCAGGGAGGACCCCAAGGTTGTTAATCAACATATATATAAGAAATATAAAGCCTGGTACTTTTAGCTGGCAATAGCATTTCCTAGAGTATTAGTCTAAGCAGAACCCAGGTGAATTAGAGCATAACAGGACGTTTAGAAGACTCCCCAGCGGTACCTCTAGAAGTTACGGGGAGTCTAGTCCACATGAGAACAGTGTTTGGATTCATGGTTTGTTCTAGGTGTATACTTGAGCCCTCCTTACTGCTGCTCACATTCAGGCTTGCGGAGTTACAGCCCTCATTTTTTTCATATGATATTTCTGATCTTAACTGTACATTTTTAATTCTTCTTTGTCCATACATTAATTATGGCGTGACAAAAATATTTATTCAGTCATAATTTTTAGTTGTATATGATACTGTGGTTTGGCCTCTTTTCATAAGAAAATATATGTACACTTTAATTCTCACTGCACATTAGCACACGTTTGCCATATTTCATTGTTTGGATGCCTAAGAGAAACTGATAGGTCTAGTTACTTGTTACCTCCCCAGCTAAGCCACAAAAGTAACTGGCAGTCCATGACAACCTTCAGGACAAATCATTCTGGTGCATTGTATACAATGTATACAAAACATTGCTTCATATTACAACAAAGCCTGAAAGCATGGCACATTTTATGACAGAAATATTCAGATCAAAGAAAAAATGAATAATATTTTGAAATGTATTCATCTTGTGCTTCAATCTCAATACAAATTGAGAATCCATGTGGTTTTTGATATTGAGGAATTAGAAAAATAATTCTAGGCCAAGTAGTGCATTAAGACTTACAAAATGTTTAATTATACATCCACTACATGGACCTTTATCTGGCAACAATGTAATAAATTAAGAAGATAATAATACATATTATCGGTCTCCACATAGAGGTGGAGAAGGTAACTTTTTCCTGGAAGTTATTGCCCACCTGCCTATTCTGAGAGAAAGTCAACCATAACCCAACCATGACTAAAAATTTAACCTATTCTATTTCTGGAAACATAAACCATATCCTAGATCTTTTTCAGAACATACATTTTAAAATAACTTCTATCCAGCACATAACTGAAACTTGTTAATTTTTGAGAATTAGTATCTGAAAAATTTGCCACATATTTATTTTTCTAAGTATTCTACCTGTTCTTTTAAGGAAGACTATCGGAGAACTCTATACCTGGACGGTATCTTGCTGTCTCCATCCAAATACACTTACTGAAATGCACCTCAATTATTATGTCAGAAACTTCCTTCAACTTTCATAGAGTTCTGTGAGAAAATTTTCTGTGACTACAGAAAACTATTTCCATTACAAGGCTGTTAGTGAAAAAAATTTTGCATTTATTGCTAAGATTTCAACTGATAATAATAAAAGATAAAATTTTTACCATGACATTTAAAAATTTTCATGTACACTAAAAATCACGTAACAGATGTTGTAGAAAGTAAAGCTAAATACACATAATCTAAAATAAGTTTATTTTGTTTAGTAAAAACTAAATATAGGAAAAAATTAAAAAGTGAGGATATAAAACCCAAACGAGTAAATCTTCAACTTCCTGAGTACCAAATACAGCCCATTTTACATGGACTCAATATAGGAACTTTCTGTGATAGACCTTCCACACTGCCACCAAGAACCTCTTCCCGAGCACAGAGCTAAACTGCTTTTTCTGGCCTCTCTTTTAGTCTGTTATGTCTAGATCTCTGCTATGAGATATTTGTGAAAGGGATGTGTAACCCTTCTAGGTTAAGTTTTCCAGGAAGCAAATATGTTCCTCACAGATTTTGTTTCCTTAGTTATGTGGTATGGGCAAAAGTAGACCTTACGGGGTGGCAGAACTATAAATAAGAAGGATCTGTGGTCTTTAAATTACCACTCTCTTCATTCCCCCACCACCCATCCGGTTTTTAACATGTGGGCCTTGTGAATGCAAAATTAACTATGTAATATAATGAAAGCAAGATATACATTTAAGTAGCATGCATGTTATGTGAACGAAAGATATGATTTTATTTTGATATGGCCTAAAATTTTTGGATGACTGTTTTAATCATAACTAATACATTATAAAGTTTACTTTTTAATCAATAGGGAAGTGAGAGCTGGTGACATTATGGGTAAGGGGAAAGGAGACCTTATGACAGGCAGCTCTATCTTTTATAAAGTATGATTCTTCCTTCACTGGCACAATTTCTCATCATGAGCACAGCAGAAAAGCCTTAATAAAAATAGTACACAGAAAGTCTTCAGTGATTTTCATTGCTTAGAGTAAGCAAGTTTTTAATGTTAGCTGCAGATGAAACTACCATTTTTTTAAAATACTAGTTATAACCAAATTAAAAGGCCAGAATTACACGTATTGATGAAAGCTTTGTTTTTTTTCTGTCTTAAAATATTTGTTTCATGTTACCTTTAGGGTCATCTTTTTTCTTTTGTTTCACAAACGTGGTACATTTGCCCATGGTTTTCCATTAGCTGCCTGTATACAAAAATATAAGAAATAAATCATTCAGTTTCTTTGGTAATTGCAACATTGTACAATTCTCCTTCAGGACAGAGGGTTATATAGAAATATTGAAAATTGTGCATCTAAAACTGGCAGGGGGCAATGTTCTTCCGCCCTAAACAGGATGACCATTGTGTGGCTGACTTGAGTTCAATAAACCAGATAAAAATAGCAAGAGAGAAACCTGAGGAAATAAGGAGAATAAATATAATCCAAATAATGCATGAAATCTGAGAGAAAACAGGATTATGACAAAGACAATTGATAGATAACTCAAAACTCATCCTCCAGACATTTTCCAGTGAATGCTAGAAATGATGACATTGACCAATAAGGAAAGGCAAGCCATCCTGACAGAGCACAGTGTTTGCCGGTGAAGTAAACTGTATTTAAATAGGCACAGGAATATACAGTAAGTGGTATTCACGTATTTTCAATTTTTACAATCAACTTAGAGAACAATCGTGGGATATTTTTAAATGGTTAGAACTTTGACAAAATAAGATTATAACTACAGCTGTAAGAGTCTGAAAAAAAGGAAATGAGGAGAACGGGTGGGCGCACTACAAGATGAGAGAAGCACAGCCTGTGGTACATGTAAAATAGGACTTTAATTACACTCTTTGAGGATGTCATGAGAACCTGGAAGGAAACCAAAAGTGTTAATATGACTATCTGAATTGAAGAGGGTGCTAAAGAAAGGTGGAGAGTAGAGCAAAATTTAGTAAAATCTTTATCCAGCTCGTGGGAGAAAACCAAAGACATATATATGCACACACATACACACACTTGTGTGGGTCCTTCAAAGCCTTTGGTTATAAATTAAGAAGTAACTATTAAAGAACGAAGAAGTGGACCAAAATGCTCCAAGTAGGTCAGTGCATGGTGAGCGAGCATT
The DNA here is from genome assembly GCF_003255815.1 of Theropithecus gelada. Lineage (NCBI taxonomy): Eukaryota > Metazoa > Chordata > Mammalia > Primates > Cercopithecidae > Theropithecus > Theropithecus gelada. The sequence continues at coordinate 114,830,107 of NC_037672.1, forward strand.
GACAGGCATCTTGATTTTCAATGTTTTTCTATTAGAATGTATTTCTTCTTCTTCTTCTTCTTCTTTTTTTTTTTTTTTTGTTTCTGTTTTTGTTTTGTTTGTTTTTTTTTTTTTTTTTGAGACAGAGTCTCGCTCTCTCGCCTAGGCTGGAGTGCAGTGGCACAATCTCAGCTCACTGCAACCTCTGCCTCCCGGGTTCAAGCGATTTTCCTGCCTTAGCCTCCCTGAGTAGCTGGGACTATAGGAGCGTGCCACCACGCCCAGCTAATTTTGTGTGTATGTGTGTGTGTGTGTTGTATTTTTAGTAGAGACAGGGTTTCACCATGTTAGCCAGAATGGTTTCGATCTCCTGACCTCGTAATCCACCCGCCTCGGCCTCCCAAAGTGCTGGGATTACAGGCATGAGCCACCACACCCAGACCATTTTTTTCTTCTTAAATTATGGGAATGCATTTCTTTTATCATTCATATTGAGAAAAGATTGGAAAGAAAGTTACATAGATTTACATTTTCTTGTGTAATATAAGGAAGATCTTTGGGAGACAGTCAATGAGGCCTAGGATGTTTGTAGTATATGCTCACCCCTCCAACGTTTAGTATCAGCGTGAGAGAAACCCACTCTTTGTCCTTCAAGAGCAACTTTAGCCTACAATTGGCTATAGATAATGAACAACTATAACTTTGGTGTATGTAAGTAGGCAATATTTTGTATATGCAAGAGGAGACCAATATTATTTTGAGAACTTGCTAATTGTAACCAATAACATTGAAATATATAGATAGAAAAAAATATATAATATATATATGATTTGTTTTAGTTAAAACTCACTAAAATGCATATTCCAAACAAAATATATGGTAAGAGTAGCTTAATTCTGTTTTTTTTCTTTCATTTCTAATAGACCTATTTCTATTTCTGAGACCTAGATCCAGAAAATAATTAAATAAATAAATAAATAAACAAAACTTGCTAAATTAATCTGAGCAAAAGGAAACCAGTAATTCCAGGGTAGTTGAAGGAAAAAGGTGGAATTAATAAAGATAACTAAGACAGTATAAGTATAGAATTAACTATCCTAGCTAAAGAATGAAGAGGCCTCCCAGTGGCTTTGTGTTTCCCAGCTATTAAATAGGTTTATATGTGCCAGTGTTAATTAAACCAAGACCCTCAAATTAAAGGTATCACATTCTCATTATCACAGTTAGCCATCGTTAGGCTCAAGGGAAAATTCTTTTCCTAACAATATTTATTTTAAAAACCACCCACATAATACATATTTGATTGACTTGGTGGTTGATTAATTGAGGTGTAGATTTTTTTCTTCTTCAAACACTAGTATGTTGTAAAGTACATTAACAAGGGAGGCTTGCTTACTCTTGCCAGCTTGCTTGAGTTGTACTACTGCTTTCTCTTCAGATAATTTAGTGATAACAAAAGCAGAGAGTGTGTTCAAACTAAATATTAGGAATTGATTCAATTAAAACAGCTCTGCATTGGCTTAATAGTTTGCAGCTGTGGGTATTGGTGAATTAATGATGTTTTCTTCAGTAGGGCACTAGAAAAACTCACTCACATTTTTTCTCAACATTGTATTAAGGTCATCTAGATTTTGCATAATGTCAGAGTGCTCTAGCTGAAAAAATAAAAGATAAATTTCTCTTACATTTATAAGCAATTCTGTGGTTGAATTTGCTTTAAATTGGGCATGAAATAAATGTGTTACTGCCAAAGCAAGGAAACAAAATCTATTACGAACCTGAATCTTGAAACAGCAAATCTTCTATGGTGTGGCATTTTCTCTGCTATTGTTTTGCTTTATTCATTATTAAAACTTCATTGAAAAGCAATTATGTTATCCCTTCTCTCTTCTTTTATTACTAATAAATTCAATAATAATTTATTTGGTTTATTTTTAAAAGACAGCAAGGATTTTAAGGATTTTAAAGTCTCTGTCATCTGGTGACTGTTATATATTGTCTTTTTTACCATCTTTTCACAGATTTATCTTGCATGATCTCAAATATTCTTAATATCCTAAAATGCACAAACAATTTAAAATTAAAATTTTATTTCTTGACAATTACAAGATGGTCAACTATTAACAACAATTATTTAAAAATGCAAGGAATCAAATATCCAGTGCTTTCAACCATATAGTTTTAAAATTCCCTTTTGTCTTAGTGCTGTGATTAACTTGTTAAATAAACAGGGTTAGTGCATTTAGTTGTCAGTTAAGTAGTTCATATACATTTAATATATTTCCATTTTTATTCTTTATTGTTGATGAAATATCAGATTAGAGATCAGTGTGTTAATGTATACACACACACATACATGATATATGATACACATATTTATGTATGAGATATACAATAGATATTTATAGATATATAATATGTGATATATAATAGATGATATATTATTTACAGATAGTATGTTATATTGTTAACATACTGTCAATGTTAACATATTAATAATAATTATTAAAATATAATGTAATATAATAGTATGATATTGACAATATCAAAAATATTATTAATAATATAACATACAATCTATCTATAAATAATGTTATCTATAAATAATATTTTCTGTAAATAATAGTCTATAAGTAATATGACTGTCGACATGGCAAGTACACCATTGACTTTTAAAATACTTTAACTCATTTTAAAGACATATATAATAGATACAATACATATACTTTATATATAAATATTTATATACTATGTAAGTATTTATATTTATTATATAAAATTTTAAAATTATATAAATATTATCTGTATTGTATAAAATATTTATGTTTTATATATTTTATAAAATATAAAAATATATACAAAGATAGATATATCTTTAAAATGAATTAAGATATTTTAAAAGTCAATAGCATATTTGTCATTCTGTCAAATGTTCTGAATTTTTTAATCAGACTCATTATAATCATAGAGGTATAGGAGTTTCTGCTCTAACATGATATGAACATTTTGGGAAAGTCTTTCTGTGGAAGGCTAAGGGAGTCTTCAAATCTCTGAGTCCTTCTAATCAGATTATTAATAAAATTGTAAACAATCAAAATAATAACTAACCAAATAATTATTAATTACAGTAAGTAACAAAATTCCTACTAAATGAAAAAAATACCAATGCATACAGAATTTACATTAAAACAGAATGAAAAATGTACTAGTAAATACAGAATTTACATTAAAACATAGAATGTGAAGATGGTTTAGATAGGCAGGGATGTGGGGTAGAACTGGATCCGCTTATTTAGAAGGGCAGGTGAAAGAGAAGGTGAAAGGGCAGGTGAAAGCGAAGGTTTCAGGCTCCACATGAAATGCTGTGATGGTAGAGATGAAAGGCTCTAGGTTATTCTCCTGTGGTTGATTCTCTTGCACACAGCTATAAAATAACTGCTTCCAAATCTGAATATAAAGTTAAAATGACCAAAGGAGATCTGTGGATATATAAATATGCCACAGAAGACTGTTTTGCCTGGGCTTACTTCTCTCAGCTATGTGAAGGAAGCTTACTTTTGGCTGCTGATTCTTAAAATCTGTAACCTTATCACATCCACAAAGCTCCTTTTGTCATATAAGGCAATATATTAACAGGGTCCAGAAGATAGAATGTTGATGTTTTTGGGGCCCTTATGAAGGCTACTACAGGATGGATTTAAATAAGTGATATAAGCTTTTATCAGAAAAAATAATGAAAAAAAAAATAGAATAGCAAATTAAAACCAAAGAGAGCAGCAGTAAGTCATAATGAATGTAAGATCAGATATGGATGAAATAAAAGCAGTGATACAGAAGAATATATCAAAGACAAAAGGTGTTTCTTTAAAAAGATTATAAATTTGAAAACCTCTGAAAGATTAATAAAGAGAGCAAAAGCTCTGAATGCAATGGATGAAAACAAGGATACAAACGCAGAACTTTTGAATATCTAAAAAAGATTGTAATGAGTATATCATAAACAAACTTTAAAACAATACATTTGATTATATTTATAAATCATTTTAGTTTTATCAGTTTGTCTTAATGTATTTTGAAGCTTTGTAAGTTGGTGTATATGCATTTAATTATAGACAAATTTACTATTTTAACTGGAGAGTTCAACACACCGTCTCTCTAAATAATTGTTAGAATAACATTCTACCTAATTTCAAGACTTACATGCAGACTAATCAAGATTGTGTGTATTGGCAGAGAATAAATAGCTACATTAATGGAGAATAATAATACTAATACAGACACAAACCCACACAAATATGCCAAATTTTTGACAAAGTTACTAAAGCAATTGCGGAAGAGAGATTTTTTCTCAAAGCAGTTGTTGAAAAGATAGCCTTTTCAACAACAGTGCTTAGACTTCCCCACCCCCGCAAAAATCATCTGTCTCTTAAGCATACAAAACTTAATTTAAAATGGATAATGGGCTCAAATGTATGATATTAAACTACAAAACTTTTAGGAAAAATAGACGATAAAATATTGCAGGACTTAGGGCTAGGTGAAGAATTCCTAGATTTAAACACACACAAATATCATGATCTATAGAAATAAATAATAATAAATTGGATTTTAACACAATAAAAAATGTTTCTTCTGAAAAACCCTAGAATATAGACAAAATAAGGACTGAGAAAAAAAATATTTGCAAACCCATATCTGACAAAGAACTAGTATAAAGTATTCTCAAAACTTGATTAAGAAAAGCAAAATTCAGTGAGAACTTAGGTAAAAGACATGAAGACAAATTTCTCCAATGAAGGTCTACAAATTGCAAATAAAAACATAAAATGATGTTTAACATCATTAGTCATCATATAAAATAAATTAAAAATAAAGAATAGAATGATGATCTGTTTCTAAATAAGAAAATATTTTGAAAACAAATTTTTTACGAAAGTAGATTCAGTAAATTTCAATCTAAGGGAACAGAAATTTTAGACAATTCATAAGCAGCAATAATTATTTAAGGAGTCATTTCAAGTGAAGGAATCAGTAAGTCTAATGGCTTTTAGATGAAATATTGATATCGTTAAATAGTACATTTTGAAGTAAGTGACTTCTGAGTGCTTTATGGACTCAAACAATTTTTAAATGCGCTCAAAAGAAAGAATACATTTCTAAATGTTGCAATCATCCTTAGTGGACAGTGGATTTTAGTAGATATGTATGTAGCACACAGACAGGCAGAATGTAAATTTTGGATGTTTTTGTATATATGCTTATTTATTTGTCATTTGACTTTTTTTTTCTTTTAAAGGTAATTTCAGCATTTAGTTTCAGGAGGTACATGTGCGAATTTGTTACATGGGTATATTGTGTGATGCTGAGGTTTGGGGTACAACTGATTCTATCACCCAGGTAGTGAGCATTTTGCCCAATAGTTTATTTTTTAACACTTTCACCCGTTTCCCCCGTATAGTAGTTCCCAGTTTCTCATGTTGTCATATTCCAGTCCATGAATACCCAATGTTTGTGAAGGATCAGATGGCTGTAGGTGTGTGGCTTTATTTCTAGGTTCTTTATTATGTTTTATTAGTCTACATGTCTGTTTTTGTACCAGTACTATATTGTTTTGATTACTGTAGCCTTATGATATGATTTGAAGTCTGTCTTTGTTCTTTTTGCTTAGTGTTACTTTGGCTATTCAGGCTCTTCTTTGGTTATATATGAATTTTATAATACTTTTTTTCATTCTGTGAAAAAATGACATAGAAATAGCATTGAATCTGCAGATTGCTTTGGCATTATGGCCATTTTCACAATATTGACTCTTTCAACACATGAGCATGGAATGTTTGTCTTTTTGTTTGTGCCATCTGTGATTTCCTTTATCAGTGTTTTGAAATTCTCCTTGTAGAAACCCTTCACCTTCTTGGTAATAGATATATTCGGATATATTCCTAGGTATTTTATTATTTTTGTGGCTATTGTTACTGGAATTACATTCTTGATTTGGCTCTCAGCTTGAACATTATTGATATATAGAAATACTATTGATTTTTGCTGGCCGGGCGCAGCATCATGTGCCTGTAGTCTCAGCTACTCAGGAGGCTGAGACAGGAGAATTGCTTGAGCCCAGGAGGCGGAGGTTGCAGTGAGGCGCCACTGCACTCCAGACTGGGTGACAAAGCGAGTCTCTGTCATAAACAACAACAACAACAACAAAAACTACTGATTTTTGCACATGTATTTTGTATCCTAAAATTTTACTTCAGTTGTTTATCAGCTCTAGACCCTTTTTTACATAGTCTTTAGGGTTTTCTAGATATAAAATCATATCAGTGAAGAAAGATGGTTTGACTTGTTTTCTTATTTGGATGCCTTGTATTTCTTTCTCTTGCCTGACTGCTCTGACTGGGATTTCCAGTAATATGTTTAATAGAAATAGTGAAAATGTGCATCCTTGTCTTGTTCCAGTTCTCAGGAAGAATATTTCCAGCTTTTGCCCATTCAGTACGATGTCAGTTTTGGTTTTGTCATAAATGACTCTTATTATTTGATGCATGTTCCTTTGATGCCTAGTATGTCGAAGGTTTTTTATCATAAAGCCATGTTGGACTTCATAGAAAGCCTTTTCTGTTTCTATTAAGGATATCATATGACTTTTGCCTTTTTTTCTGTTTATGTGGTAAGTCACATGTATTGATTTATGTATGTTAAACCAGCCTTACACCCCAAGGATAATGCCTAGTTGAATTTTTTCATCCTTTCAAAGGACCAACTTTGGATTTTGTTGATTGTAGAGATTTTTGGGGGTCTCAATGTCATTCAATTCTGCCCTGATTTTAGTAACCTCTTCTGCTGTCTTTGTGGTTGGTTTGTTCTTGTTTTTCTAACTCCTCTGGTGTAATGTTACATAGTGAACTTGAGATCTTTCTAACCTTTTGAGGTAGGCAACTAGTGCTATAAACTTTCCTTTAATACTGACTTTGTTGCATCACAGAGATTTTGTTAAGTTGTATCTGTTTTTATTTATTTCAAGTAATTTTTTTTTTGTTTCTACCTTGCTTTCGTTGTTTATCCAAGACATTCAGGAGCAACTTGTTTAATTTCCATGTAATTGTGTGGTTTTGCAAGATCTTCTTTTTATTGATTTCTACTTTTATTCCATTGTGTTTGAGCACATGTTAGATATAATTTCAATTTATTTGAATTGTTGAGACTTGCTTTATAGCCAAGAATGTGGTTGATCTTGTAGTATGTTCATGTACAGATAAGGAGAAATGTATATTCTGTGGTTGATTGGTGCAGTATTCTTTAGATGTCTATGAGGTCTAATTCGCGAATTGTTTAACTGAAGCCTGGAATATTTTTGTGAATTTTCTGCCTCAATAGTTTTTCTAACACTTAGTGTGTGTTGAAGTCCCCCACTATTACTGTGTTGCTGTCTGGGTCTTTTATATGTCTAGATGTACTTGTTTAATGAATTGAGGTCCTCCAGTTTTGGGTGTGTATATATTTAGCGCAGTTAAATCTTCTGGTTGAATTAAACCTTTTATCATTACATGTTACCTTTCTTTATCCTTTTTTACTCTTTTTGGTTTAAAGTCTGTTTTAACTGATATAATAACAGTGATTCTTGAATTTTTTTGTTCTGTTTTGTTTTCCGTTTGCATGACAGATCTTTCCACAACCATTTACTTTTATCCTATAAGTGTTGTTACATGTGTGATGGGTTTTGTGAAGATAGCAGAGGTTAAGTCTTGCTTTTTTATCCAACTTGGCCCTGTGCATCTTTTAATTGGGACATTTAGGTCATTGACATTTAGGGTTAATAATTGATGTGTGAGGTTTTGATCTTATCATGAAGTTTTTAGCTGGTTGCTGTGTAGTTCTGCTGTGTGATTGTTTTGTAATTTCTTTTGTGTGGTGGCTTTATAGAGTCTGTGGGCTATGTAATTAGGTGGGTTTTTTGTGGTAGCAGGTATTATTCTTTCATTTCCCTGTTTAGAAATTCTTTAAGAATCTCTTGTAAGGTTGGTTCAGTGGTTAAACATTTCCCTTCGTGCTTGCTTGTCTGGAAAATATTTTATTACTCTTTTACTTATGAAACTTTGTTTGCTGGTATATAAAATTCTTTATTGGAATTTATTTTCTTTAAAAATGCTGAAAATAGGCTCCCAGTCTCTCTTGGTTTGTAGGATTTATGCTGAGAATTCCACTGTTAACCTGATGGGTTTCCCTTTGTACATTTTTTTTTCTAGTTGCCTATAAGATTTTTTCTTTAGCCTTGACCTTGGACAGTCTGGAGACTATATGCCATGGTGCTGTTCATTTGTAGAGCATCTCACAGGTCATTCTCTTGATTCCTTCCGTCTGGATGTGTACCCCTATGGCAAGATTAGAGTACTTTCCTTAATTTATTTTCTCAAATAAAATTTCCAGGTTGTTTCCATTTTCTTCTTCTATCTCAGTAATGTTAATAATTCATAGGTCTGATCAGTTTACGTAATCCGATATTCCTAGTAGACTTTGTTCTTTCTTTAAAATTAGTTTTTCTTTATTTTTTGTGAGACTGAGTTAGTTCAAAAGACTGGTTATCAAGCTCTGAAATTTTTTCTTCTGCTTCATCTACCTTATTGATAAAGCGTTAAATCATATATTGAAATTTCTTAACTATTTCAATTCTAGAATGTCTGACTGATTTCTTTCTCAGATGTTTATATCCTCCTTTATTTCCTGGATTGTTCAGAAGTTGTTTTGTGTTGATGTTCAGCTTTGTCTTGGATCTCATTGAGCTTCCTTGCAGTCCATGTCTTGAATTCTGTTATTATTTGTTTGTTTTTCTTTTAAGACATGGTCTCACTCTGGTTGCTGGAATGCTGTGGTGCAGTCTCAGCTCACTGTAGCCTTGACCTTGTGGGTTCAGGTGATTATCCCACCTCAGCCTCCTGAGTAGCTGGGATCACAGGTGCACCCCCTTACACTCAGCTAATTTGTATTTTTAGTAGAGATGAGGTTTTGCCATGTTGCCCAGGTTGGTCTGGAAGTCCTGGACTCAACCTATCTGCCTACCTCAATCTTCCAAATTGCTGTAATTTGAATGTTTTATCTGTCATTTCTGAGTATCCATTTTGGTTAGGAATTATTACTGGAGTGCTAGTGTAATCCTTTGGAAGAATCCATTCAGATTGTTCATGACGCCAGAATTCTTGCACTGATTCCTTCTGATCTGCAGATGCTGGCATGTCTAATTTTTTTGTAATTGTTTTTGTGCTAGTAGACTTTTTTTTTCTCTTTCTTTCCCAATGCCATTTTTTTTCTACTTTCCCATTCACTGTCTACCCTCCCCTATAAGATGTGACTGAGGAGAATGTTAAGTAGGATCTCTTGGCTTTGCTTCTATAGTCCTATGTGCTTCTGTCAGCAGGTTTCATATTGGGCTGTACAGTTTGGTGTATAAGCCAGTAGACGATGCTTATGGATAAGAACCAACTACTGTTAACCAGGCTGGGTATATACTTAACCTTTGTTCACTGGGATAAGCTTTTTGTAGCTCAGACAATGTGCTAATCTCTGCAGTGCAAAGAGGCCTGAGCTCACTGTTTAACCCTGGTCGGGGAAGGGGGCAAGATAGCCAAAGCCAGATTAGGCAGACCCACCTACAGTTCCCCCCAGTTGCAGGTACAAGAACCACCACTGAGTAAAAATCCAGTGGGCAGCTACTGAGTGCCCAGAGATATGCCTAGGCATGGAGCTGGTCAAACTCCTTGGCCTCAAGTTATCTGCATGAGGAGGAGCGTGGCCTGAACTCCTAATTCAGGAGAGTGGGTTCTTCAGATGCCTGAACATGGAATATAGAGAAGTCAGCTGTATCACAGTCTCTGCACAGAATTAGTAGGGGCACATTAAGGTGTTGGACTGGCAAGCAGGTGTTCTAAATTCCTGGAGACGTACTGGCTGTGGAGCAGAGGGGTCCCACTGCATCATGATCTCTACGCAGGAAAAGAAGGTTTACCAATCTGGGTGAGTGGGTCCTCCAAATACCTGGAGATCTGCCTGTGTATGGGACTGCAGAAAGGGACTGGCTGCACTATAGTTACTTAAAAGGAAGGGTGAGTGACTCAGGCTGCTGGACCAGGTGAGCAGGTGCTTGTTTTTGCTATATAAATTTAAGTGTTTATTCTCCTGCTTAGCTTCCAGGAAAAAAAAAAAAAAAGAGAGAGATGTTAATATTGATTTCCTCATCCCAGTGAGGAAAGGATAACTAGGTCATTTGTGTTTGTGTGCTTTAGTTATTTTCAGATGTGTGTTTGAATTTGATTGTTTCTGATAATAAAGGTCTAGGAATTAGACCTTTAGAGAATTAGAGGGCAGACAGTAAGAGGCGGAACAAGCTGAGAGGTACTAATGTCTACTATGTAAAGATCACTAGGAACACACCTGTAGTTCAAAGATTTGCAGCAAGGGTGTTCACATATCACAAGGAACCATGAGTCATTTCAATAAGACAATGTTAGGAGAGATATATAATAGGATTTCTGTTTGTACTGGGTGATTCGGGAAAGATTCTAAGAAGCTGGGGTTTCCTTTGGATAGGATGGTGTTAGAAAATTGAGGTAACTCTATTATTGAGTATCATGATAATTACTATGTAGGAGACATGAAAAACAAAATAGAGCTAATAATTAGAGCTAAAATAGAGATAAAGAAACATCATTCACTCAGGATGGCCAAGAGAGGTGGATATTAGGTCATTTAAAAAATTTGCATAAGTTTCTTGGTTTTGTATGAACTCAGACATGATTACAAAATAATCTTGTGTTTGTTCTGCTTCAGCACATTTAAAGAGTGACATTGACTGATGGTGATTCTTGGAGTTATTGATGTTAAGAAGGGAACATCATAGCCTTATTCTTAGTACCAGGCTGGGTACCAGCTGACAGCTGTCAAGGGTGCCTTTTTTTTCTTTTTTTCCACATGCCTGAAGTGGCTAGAAGTAATGATGGGCTTCTTATCACAATTAGAGAAATATTCTCATGCCCAAGAGGGGGAAAAATGCCTATAGATTTTTAAGGCACATTGAATGAGATGGCAGCTATTTATACATGGGGATAATAAATACCAACCCATGTAACTTCCCCAAAGATCCTCAAGTTAAAACTGGAGATAGTAGGGTCAGATATTGTGTAGGGGCCTGAAGGACAGTGACAAAAGTCATCACAGCAGTGAAGTGTATAAACAAATGAGAAATTACCAATGACTTTGAGTTGCCTCCTTCACTTCATTAACATAAGTATAATTTTGAGCCCCAGGAACCTTGGCAGAAACCTTGACAACCAACCGTTTGATGGATGGGGTGGATTCCTTACAAATTATTTTGTTGGAATCTCTTATATCTCCAGGAGTTGAAGAGATTTAGAAACATAGATTAACTGGTTTCCCAAACAGAAATTACGTAACAAAATATTAAAATGTAATTTTTTCCGTAAGTTTCAAATTGTGGGTTGAAAGTCCAACCAGATGCTTTCACAAGGTGTATATTGAATTATTGACTAAAAATAATTGAATATAACTTTGGATATTTTATTATATATACCAATTGCATAACCATTTATAGTTTAAATAACTGATCTGCATTATGTCATGAAGTAATTTGAAAAAGTCACTACAAGTTCATGTGACTTCATTATGACTTCTCTAAAATAAGATGCATGGACTAATATGCTTTCCAAGTGTGTATGCTTTTGTGTAAATATATAGAAATTGGCATGCATATTTTATTTCAAATGTTCATGCATATTTGGAAGATACACAAGAGACCAAAAATCAGTTCCTCAAAATGTTAAGTTATATTTTGAGTATGTCTAGAGGAAGCAAAATAATTTTTCCACCCATAAACAGTGTTAAAATATTGTTGGCCAACATTCCATAAATAATTCAATGTCTTTTTTTCCCAGTTACAACTTTATACTTCTTTCCACATTAAATTTATCCTCATTATTTAGATTCAGGACTATTGCAAGATGGGTCAGCAAAATGATTGGGAAAGTGCGTCATAAGCCTCAGCACTGAACCTGAGTTATACGCTCACTGATAGGGAGCCATGTCTTTTATACACAGCATCTGTATAAATTTACAGTGCCATTGCACTATCACATTCCATTTTATCTTCTAAATCTACTTACTCTATCAAAACGAAATGCAACTAAATGTGTGGCTGAGTTTGGCTACTTGTAATAGTAAAAGTGTGTTATAAAGAAATTAGAAGGTAGAAAGTGTAGGAGGAAAAAGCTGAGAGATATTAATGGCCATTGTCTAAAGACCACCAGGAACATCACCATAGTTTTTAAAGTTGCAACAATACTGGGCACGGTGGCTCATACTTGTAATCCTAGCACTTTGGGAGGCCAAGGCAGCTGGATCACTTGAGCTCAGGATTTCAAGACCAACTTGGACAACGTAGTGAAATCCCATCGCTACAAAAAATACAAATAAAATTAGCTGGGTGTGCAGGCCTGCCTTACAAGAGACCCTGAAGGAAGCACTCAACATGGAAAGGAACAACCGGTACCAGCCATTGCAAAAACATGCCAAAATGTAAAGACCATCGAGGCTAGGAAGAAACTGCATCAACTAACGAGCAAAATAACCACTTAATATCATAATGGCAGGATCAAGTTCACACATAACAATCTTAACCTTAAATGTAAATGGACTAAATGCTCCAATGAAAAGACACAGACTGGCAAACTGGATAAAGAGTCAAGACCCATCAGTCTGCTGTATTCAGGAGACCCATCTCACACGCAGAGACATACATAGGCTCAAAATAAAGGGATGGAGGAAGATTTACCAAGCAAATGGAGAACAAAAAAAAGCAGGGGTTGCAATCCTAGTCTCTGATAAAACAGACTTTAAACCATCAAAGATCAAAAGAGACAAAGAAGGCCATTACATAATGGTAAAGGGATCAATTCAACAGGAAGAGCTAACTATCCTAAATATATATGCACCCAATACAGGAGCACCCAGATTCATAAAGCAAGTCCTTAGAGACTTACAAAGAGACTTCGACTCCCATACAATAATAATGGGAGAATTCAACACTCCACTGTCAACATTAGACAGATCAACGAGACAGAAAGTTAACAAGGATATCCAGGAATTGAACTCATCTCTGCAGCAAGCAGACCTAATAGACATCTATAGAACTCTCCACCCCAAATCAACAGAATATACATTCTTCTCAGCACCACATCGTACTTACTCCAAAATTGACCATATAATTGGAAGTAAAGCACTCCTTAGCAAATGTACAAGAACAGAAATTATAACAAACTGTCTCTCAGACCACAGTGCAATCAAACTAGAACTCAGGACTAAGAAACTCAATCAAAACCGCTCAACTACATGGAAACTGAACAACCTGCTCCTGAATGACTACTGGGTACATAACGAAATGAAGGCAGAAATAAAGATGTTCTTTGAAACCAATGAGAACAAAGATACAACATACCAGAATCTCTGGGACACATTTAAAGCAGTGTGTACAGGGAAATTTATAGCACTAAATGCCCACAAGAGAAAGCAGGAAAGATCAAAAATTGACACTCTAACATTGCAATTAAAAGAACTAGAGAAGCAAGAGCAAACACATTCCAAAGCTAGCAGAAGGCAAGAAATAACTAAGATCAGAGCAGAACTGAAGGAGATAGAGACACAAAAAACCCTCCAAAAAATCAATGAATCCAGGAGTTGGTTTTTTGAAAAGATCAACAAAATTGACAGACCACTAGCAAGACTAATAAAGAAGAAAAGAGAGAAGAATCAAATAGACGCAATTAAAAATGATAAAGGGGATATCACCACCGACCCCACAGAAATACAAACTACCATCAGAGAATACTAAAAACACCTCTACGCAAATAAACTGGAAAACCTAGAAGAAATGGATAATTTCCTGGACACTTACACTCTTCCAAGACTAAACCAGGAAGAAGTTGAATCCCTGAATAGACCAATAGCAGGCTCTGAAATCGAGGCAACAATTAATAGCCTACCAACCAAAAAAAGTCCAGGACCAGATGGATTCACAGCTGAATTCTACCAGAGGTATAAGGAGGAGTTGGTACCATTCCTTCTGAAACTATTCCAATCAATAGAAAAAGAGGGAATCCTCCCTAACTCATTTTATGAGGCCAAAATCATCCTGATACCAAAGCCTGGCAGAGACACAACAAAAAAAGAGAATTTTAGACCAATATCCCTGATGAACATCGATGCAAAAATCCTCAATAAAATACTGGCAAACCGGATTCAACAACACATCAAAAAGCTTATCCACCATGATCAAGTGGGTTTCATCCCTGGGATGCAAGGCTGGTTCAACATTCGCAAATCAATAAACATAATCCAGCATATAAACAGAACCAAAGACAAGAACCACATGATTATCTCAATAGATGCAGAAAAGGCTTTTGACAAAATTCAACAGCCCTTCATGCTAAAAACGCTCAATAAATTCGGTATTGATGGAACGTACCTCAAAATCATAAGAGCTATTTATGACAAACCCACAGCCAATATCATACTGAATGGACAAAAACTGGAAAAATTCCCTTTGAAAACTGGCACAAGACAGGGATGCCCTCTCTCACCACTCCTATTCAACATAGTGTTGGAAGTTCTGGCTAGGGCAATCAGGCAAGAGAAAGAAATCAAGGGTATTCAGTTAGGAAAAGAAGAAGTCAAATTGTCCCTCTTTGCAGA
>NC_037672.1:114849670-114977101 GCF_003255815.1 Theropithecus gelada
GGGGAGGGATTGCATTGGGAGTTATACCTGATGTAAATGACGAGTTGATGGGTGCAGCACACCAACATGGCACAAGTATACATATGTAACAAACCTGCACGTTATGCACATGTACCCTACAACTTAAAGTATAATAATAATAAATAAATTTAAAAATAAAAAAAAAATAAAAACAAAAAAATAAAATTAGCTGGGTGTGGTAATGCACACCTGAGTTCCAGCACACCAAACCTGGGTGACAAAGTAAGACCCTGTCTCAAAAATAAACAAAAAAATACAAGGTTGCAACAGAGGTGATCACACACCGTAGGGGACATGAGCCATACCAATAAGAGGACAATATTGCAGTCTTTCAGTATTGCAAACTGCCAGCATCTGTGGAAATTCATTTTTTAGATTTGTCATTCCAGTGTTGGCTTACATTCTATTGTGGCCATGACCCCATTTCATCCATTTTTTTTTTTTTTTATTTGTACACAAAGGAACTTGGATACAATGTAAATAATTAAAGAAATTCTATTTTTAGATTGAAGAAAGGAATGAGGTTATCTACTCACGTTATCTGTAGAGATTTTTTTTTTAATCCGACAATATCAGCGGGAGTATCCGTGACATCATCCATATGCCTCTACCCACCTCACAAAATATAATCCCCTCTGCCATTCTTTCCTTCAGATCATCTGACAAAGTAATTTATCTGTGTTTCTATATTATATGTGGCATGTATGGTAGACATTAGTGCAATTTAACAATATTTTCCGATCTACTTTTTCCAGACACACAGAATTTTAGCATGTCTTACCTTCTTGATGTTATCTCTGAAGTTGTCTCATTAATGAAACGTGTGCCCTTATAGGTAGATACATTTAATGTCTGGTGGTGTACTCTCTAGCCATTCAGTCTCTGCTTTGATGATTGTGGAAAATATGCTATAATAAGGAGATGCCGTCACACTGAGTGTTCCAACATGCTTGGGAGACTGCGTCTACATATGGACAGAAATTGCCCAAGTGTTGATTGAATAAACGGTAGACTTAGAAAGAGTTAGGTGTACATTTATCGTGTTGAGCCACGGAAACTTGGAGATTGCTTCTCATCACAGCATAAATCAGCCTACTGTGAATGTATATTCTGCAAACTAAACATTTTTTAGGTTAAAATTAAATCTACCATTAAGTTACAGTATTTTAAAAATCATTACTGTACCAATGCTTTTAAAAAGACAATTAGTGAATTAATTAAATGTTCAGCAGTGAAAGAGATGATTGGGAATATGTTACCGATATACAATGATTTTAAAGAATAATAGAACTTAAGGTTCCATTATCATTCATTGATTTCATAATGTACATTTTTCACAACATTCATACAAAGAAGCTTTTGTCGGCGGGGCGCGGTGGCTCAAGCCTGTAATCCCAGCACTTTGGGAGGCCGAGACGGGCGGATCATGAGGTCAGGAGATCGAGACCATCCTGGCTAACCCGGTGAAACCCCCGTCTCTAGTAAAAAAAAATACAAAAAAATAGCCGGGCGAGGTGGTGGGTGCCTGTAGTCTCAGCTACTCGGGAGGCTGAGGCAGGAGAATGGCGTAAACCCGGGAGGCGGAGCTTGCGTAGCCGAGATCCGGCCACTGCACTCCAGTCTCGGCGACAGAGCAAGACTCCGTCTCAAAAAAAAAAAAAAAGAAGCTTTTGTCTATACATAGTGATGCAGATTACTATAATAGTAATCATAAAATCATAATGATTTTAATAAAATGAGATAAACAGATGTAAATAAAATTTTAAATCAATTTACTGTTTTTACCTAGGTTTATTTAAAGAGTTGCATATAGAACAAGTAATCTTATCTTATTCTATTTCTAGCATATTTTCCTTAATTTTAAAGATAAGTATTTAGGACACTTACCTGAATCTAGAGGTTAGTAGAAATATTTTAAAAATTAATCAATTTGCTTTGTCTCCTTTCTAGTTGAAATTAATATGCAGGACTGTCTGGGAAGAAGACTGCATTTCAGCAATTGTAATGCCACTCTATTAAGCAAATAGTGTAGTGCATGGTAACTATACCAGGATTCTATCATATTGGACATCGTATCTTGAGACATTCTATCCTAAGTTTCTAGAGGTATGGCTGTTTCCTTCCTTTACTTGAATAATATCAGTTCTTCAGGATTCAAAATTAATTGCTATTCTTGCTTTTATCCTTATGTTTTAGGCAACGTTTAATTGTCCAGGGATTGATAGTGTTTCAAATTGAGAAGCTGCATAGTTTAAGAATATATTCATGAAAATGTTTGCTGACTGTCACCCAAGAGGCTTCACTGAGTGAAATTCTTCATTGAGTTTTCTACTCTAGGCTAGCTCTGAGCCTAGCAGTCTTGAAAACTTGACGGATTCAGGACACATAGAGTGAATCCATGTGTAAGTTACTCAGCATAATACATCTCATGAGACTAATTTGGAACTCATCTTCCTGCCAATTTTGATAGGTAACATTGTATATGTTGACTTTAATATGTTATGTGTTTCTTATTAATAACTTGTTAAGACATGTTAATAATTTACACTACCAAACATAATATTCATGTAAATGAAATTACTTCAATCTGCAGTATTAAAATATCTTTTTCTTTCATTCAGGTAGACCTAGAAGCAAAAATAAAATCATAAGGTTTCTTGTTGATTGCTAAGTATCAGCCAAAGTGAGAGAAAGCTCAAACTAACAGGGCCTTAGGTAAAATAGAAATTTCTTTCTGTCTCTTGTTAACATAAGGCAGGAGCTACAGGACTGGAATGGTGTTTCATGGTTTCTGGACACAGACTTCTTTTACTCTTGTTGAGCAGTTGTGTCCTCATTTCCAAAATGTGCTCTTGGTTCAGAATTGCTATTTCACCTTCAGCTACCATACTCACATTCCAACCAACAAGAAGAGAGAAAGAGAATAGAATGAGGATGATTCTCCCCTTTAACAATTTTTCTGAAAGTTGCACACATACTTTTTTTTTCTTTTCTTTCCTTTCTTTTTTTTTTTTTTTTTTTTTTTTTTTTTTTTTTTTTTTTTTTTTTTGAGAGACAGAGTCTTGCTCTTTCGCCTAGGCTAGAGTGCAGTGGTGTTATCTCTGCTCACTGCAACCTCCACCTCCTGGGCTTCCCACCTCCTGAGTAGCTGGGATTACAGGTGCCCACCACCACAACCAGATTTTTTTTTTTTTTTTTTTTTTTAGTGGAGAAGAAGTTTCACCATGTTGGCCAGGCTGGTTTTGAACTCCTGACCTCAAATAATCCACCCACCTTGACCTTCCAAAGTCCTGGGATTACAGGCATGAGCCACTGCTCCCAGCCACATATTTTTAATTTATACTCTATTGGCCAGAAGTTAATCATATGACCATTTCTACCTGCCAGGACTCTAGAAAATAAAAACTACGGTCTGAAAAGCCATGTGTTCAGCTACATTTTAAGGAGAGAAGGACTTTTAGGGGACAATAAGTATGGTCTTGAAACTTTAAACTGCAGTCATATAATCTAATATGTAGAATGAGGATCATCTGACAGATTGAGCTACACTGAAACTTTGGTCAAGATGGCATGTATCCTACCAATTTCTCAGATTGGCACTGCTGATGTGCAATTCTATTCAAAGCTTCCATGGGTAACCAAGCTCCCTTTGGACCACCAGATTTTAACTGTACATCTGTTTTTGTTGTTGTTGTTGTTTTGGTTTGATTTTTTGCTGTTGTTTTGGTTTTATTTTTGCTGTTGTTTTGGTGGCTGTTTTTTGCTTTTGTTATTCCAATATTCAAATTCGCTTGGATTCCATTATTGGAATGGGGAGAAACAATGCTGAGTTTTCCCAAAAAACAAAACAAACCTTACCTTCTTATATACAATGTCCTGTATTGTAGAAAGAGGAGTGTTAGAACTGTATGTAAATTGTATAGTTTTTAAAATTTTAAATGTTTGATTCTTTTTTTTTTTTTTTTTTTTTTGAGACGGGGTCTCGCTCTGTCACCCAGGCTGGAGTGCAGTGACCGGATCTCGGCTCACTGCAAGCTCCGCCTCCCGGGTTCACGCCATTCTCCTGCCTCAGCCTCCCGAGTAGCTGGGACTGCAGGCGCCCGCCACCTCGCCCGGCTAGTTTTTTGTATTTTTTAGTAGAGACGGGGTTTCACCGGGTTCGCCAGGATGGTCTCGATCTCCTGACCTTGTGATCCGCCCGTCTCGGCCTCCCAAAGTGCTGGGATTACAGGCTTGAGCCACCACGCCCGGCCAAATGTTTGATTCTTATATACACTTTTCTAGTTTTTTGTTTTCTATAATTTTCTATTTTCTAGTAGTAAAGAATGAACACTTACTCTAACTAATAGGATTTTTTTTCTAGGTAAATTAATACTTCCAGACACTTTATGCTCAACTTTTCATTTTTTCTTTTATTTTTTTCCTCTCTTTTTTTTTCTTAGGCACACATTTATCTTTTTTTCCCAATTGTACAGGTAAGTCAGATTTAGAGAAGAAAAATTGTATATATATAATATATATGCACACAAATTGTGTGTGTGTGTGTATATATATACACACATATATATAGTGTGTATATATATTTTCTAAGATTCCCAAATATTAGGAAAAATACATATACATACACACATATATATGTATGTTTATCTAATATTTGTATTTTACCTAATATTTGGCAATCTTAGAAATATTTAAGACATTTAATCTTTGAAAATATGAAGAAATATGCTTCTACCATTTGCCTTTTTCTAGTACCTTTATACCAACAATAACAAATACATAGTTGCACACATAATATTGTAATTTTAAAGTTAATTTTGTTACTGTAAGGTCTGTTGCTTGTGGATGTATGTGGATGTATAAATAATTTCCTAAACACACAATTGCTTAATTACGTATCTCTTATCAAGTAGCAAAACAACTGAAATATAGGTGGAAATAGAAAAATATATAAAAGTCAAATATTTAAAATAAAAAACTATAAAATTTATATATAACTTCTAACAGAAGAATGGCACTCCAATTAGAAAAATTCTAAATTAGCATTATTATTATTAGTTTTTTTTTGAGACAGAGTCTCACTCTGTCACCCAGGCTGGAGTGCAATGGCACGATGTCAGCTCACTGCAACCTCCGCTTCCCGAGTTCAAGTGATTCTCCTCCCTCAGCCTCCCGAGTAGCTGGGATTACAGACATGTACCACCATGCATGGCTAATTTTTGTATTTTTGTATTTTTAGTAGTTTCACCATGTTGTCCAGGCTGGTCTCAAACTCCTGACCTTGTAATCCTCCCACCACCTCGGCCTCCCAAAGTGCTGGGATTATAGGCATGAGCCACCACATTTATTGATTTCTTAAAGTAAGTTTGCTGAAGTTGCAAACTCGGAGTTAAGCATTCAGTATTAGAGACGACAAGTTGTTGAATCAGAGAGACCTTCATGTTTGCTCTGCCATCTAAATATGAGCTCAACTAATTACTTTAATGACTACATTATTTTTTGTAGAAAAGAAAATAATATGTTGATTTATTATGAGAATTAAGGGAGATGATATATGTAAAGCCCTCTGCAATGGATTTAAGCAATGGAAGAAAGAGTCCTTTTTTCAAGGTCAACTTGATTATTGTTATTTTGGAGTAAAACTTAACCGACCTGGCTTAAGGTTATAGATGAAAATAAATGGAAATCTATTCTGCTGGAATATTTAAAGCTTTGTATTTATTTGGAAAAAAATGTGGTTTTTTGCATGTTATATTTTATACTGTAGATAAATAAGTAGTAGGGTTGTTGCTATTATTATTATTGTTTTGGTTTGCATAATTTTGCAACACCTAGCATTGCATTACAGAAAAGCATTCGCCTTGGCATTGGGGTACATAATAAAAGAGCAAGATGTGATTTCTTTATTCAAAGTGTCTGTCCTCAAAAGAGAAATGTACACTGATAAAAGATCAATTGTAATATAATATAATAAGTGCCATGGTCATAGGAATCAGAAAAAAAAAGTTAGAAGTCAGTTGACATTGGAGATAGGGCTTCATTTTGGATGGTGGAGAAAGTGAAGATGCAGTTTTAGACAGAAAGAACAATCTATGCAGAAGCACACTGAAATGCAAATAAGACAAGTAGATATTTTAAGTGACTGCAATATTGGAACAAACCATAAGGACACTTATGAAGATCAGGTTAGAGATAAATACTGAGATCAGATTATAAAGGGTCTTGTATCCTTTTTAAAATAATTTATACTTTTTTATTTAGGATATGTTTACCATATCATGCATAAACATTGAAGAAAGTTTTTTAATCATTTACTTTTCAAGAAAATCACTCTGGCATTACCATAGAACATCGATTTTAATAATGGAAGACATTTCAAAAGGGAGACAATAACTCAACGAATTGGAATAGTAGTTAACAGTAGTGTCAAAAAGGATTGTTAAGAAATTTAGAACTAGGCTCCCAGAACACGGAAAATGAAGAGATGAACATCCACATATTCTCCTTCAATTTCAGTCTATGTAATGCTCAATTAAATAGCTAAGAAAATTTCACCAAATGTAATGCTAAAATTGTGAATATTTTTTAAAAGATTTCTTAAGCGGGAAGAAAGATAAATAAAATTGTGAAAATACTACTTCTTCTAAATATGTTAAATTGGTTGAATACAGAAAGCAATATAATTACAAACTAAACTGCATTTCTTTGTCAGCAATTGCTAAAATGCATAAAAAACAATGCAGAGTACTTGACGGTGTTAGAGTAAATTACAGTATGAAAGATTTGCTAAGCAGTTGCAGTATGTTCAGATATTCCTATAATATCTGTTTGTGGCATTTTCTCAATTCATTTTCAACAACAAAATACTTTAAGAATTTTTTGATGATCTATTAGAGGAACGAAGTACCAGATAAAAAACAAAGACTTTTTAAAACAAAAATCAATGCTTGGGCGGAAACTATGTATGGATACTATTAATGAAGTGATTACTTTAGCTTGAAAAAAATTAAGAGGTTAGGGAATATGATCACAATGAGTACTACAGCACTATCTGTGATTTAATTTTCAATGAATTATTCATAACATAGTTAATACAGAAAAGTGCACAAAGTGTTGAAGGACATCATTGCAGAGTATTCAAAAGTTGGAGCGAACCTAAATACAAATTTCAGATTTTACAAAAAGGCGTAAGTCCTGAATAAGTTGGGATCTATTTCTTTTAAAATTACCTGCTTTATGATATATTTCTGATAATTCCTTTCATCCAAGAAATAGATGTCAGAAATTATTATAAAGCAGATAATTTAAAGAAAACATATATTTTTTCTTTAAGGTAAAAACAACTACTTTTCTAGAGAATTTTTATGTTGAGGAAAGAGCATTTTGAAAAAAGAGCATTTTGAAAAAAATGAAAAGATTGTAAATCTTTTCATCGGTTGGAAGACACTTGAGTAAGGCATGATGTCTCCGCTTGCATAAAGGCTGTACCAAATTAGCCTTAATACGTCTAGTTTTAAGTAAACATACAAGAAATGTGCAAGGATGTTTTGGTATTGTTTCCAGTCATTTGTACCCAATGAGAATGCAATATGTGAAGTCAGAGTCTCTATTACAGGAGAGGAGAGAAGATAAGCAATAATCTAAACAAACTCAAAAAACATTGAAGTTAAACTTCATGAAAACCCAGGTAGGCACTTCACTTCTGTCAGGTGGTGTCAGGAGCATGTGAGTATATTTGGGGTCAGTTGTGGAGCCAGGGAAGCTTGCCCTTTAATCATGAGTATTCTGATGTGGTGGCAATTGTTATACACATATGTTTTTAATCTTTTACCTAAAGGAACCAGTATTAATCTCTTTTGATTATTTTCAATTCCGTGGAATCACATACTGATTTTGATATCAAAGATAATACAAATATATTAGCTACAAAAATCTCACAGTGGAAAACTATTAAAATGGTAAATCAATGTTCCAGTTTCTTTTGAATTTTTTGTGTAAAAGTTTTCATTGGGGCACATACATTTGCTAAAATTATTATAATAATGTATATAAATGTAACTCATTTTTGTTTGTTCTTACTATGGCCTGTATTTTTGTCCCCTGGCCCCCTTATTCATATGTTGAAATCTCAACCTCTAAGGTGATGATGATATTAGGAGGTTGAGGTCTTTGGGAGGTGATTAGATCATGAGAATGAAGCCCTATGAATAGGACTAGTGACCTTATAAAAGGGAACTCAGATAACTACTTTGTTCTTTTATCATGTGAGAACACAGTGAGAAGGCTCTGTCTTTAAACCAGGAAGAACGTGCTGTAGTTGATGTGTTCCAAAAGTTTGTGTGTTGGAGACCTGCCTACTCAATGCAGCAGTGTTGGGAAGTGGAATCTGGTGGTAGGTGTGTGGATTGTGGGGGCAACATTTTTATAAATGAATTAATCCAAGTCTCAAGGGACTGAGTTAGTTTTCACAAGAGTGGGTTGTCATAAAATAAATTAGGCTTCCTCAGCTTCCTTTTGTAATTGCTTTCTCTTCATGTGAATATCTTCTCATGCTATGATGTAGGAAGAAGGCCCTCACCAGATGCCAAGCAGATGTAGCCTCCTGACGTTGGACTCCCCAGCCTCCAGAACTGTAAGAAATAAATATGTTTTCTTTATAAAGTACCCAGTTTATGGTAGTCCGTTATAGCAACAAAACTAGACTAAGACAGAGGACCCTCACTAGACACCAAATCTGCAGACACTTTCATCTTGGACTTCGCAGCCTCTGGAACTGTAAAGAATACATTTATTTATTTATTTTTAAATTTTTCTATTTCCATAGATTATTGAGGAACAGGTGGTGTTTCCTTACATGAGTGGGCAAATTTTCTTTGGTGATGATTTGTGAGATTTTGGTGTACCCATCACCTGAGCAGTGTACAGTGCACTCAAGCCACCTAGTTGATGGTATTTTGTTGGGGCAGTTTGAACAGAATTAACAGTTCTTAAAGAACAATGGATTTGCATCAGGGAAGAGAGTAATTTTTGAACTTAGTTTCAAAAATTTCTGAATAAAATTTTGCATAGTAGATAAATAAGACTTAAAGAAAGTGTCATGAATTAGCATAATGAAGCCAATCAGGTACTTATTCTATTAGAATCAATGTATTTTGATATCTTTCTCATCTATGGCAATCATTAAAACCAAATAATGATGTGAAATGAATGTAGAATTAGATATTAGGATCACTGTATCATATGAAATAAAACCAGAATTTTCAGATAGAACTAAACATATGCAATTATATTGCCCTTTGACACTATATAAAATAAGATAAAATGCATTGAAGATTTTTTTAATCGACTTTTTCATTTTATTTATATTTGTTGCACAATACCATTGTAGATATCCACAGTGGTACAAAACAAGAGATTTTATATGTATATGTATATTTCATGTGTAAAAAATAATAATACAGCTCTATAACCCAAAATATATGGAGATGACTATTAGAAAATTGGGCCAAATGTTGAAATTGACCAATGGGTTAATCAGAGTAATCAGTAGGTTTTTCCCACAGTAAAATATAAGCAAATAATATTCTGATAGTTACTAATGACTGAGCTGTGGGGCTGAATTTTAGACTTTAGGTTTCTCAGATGGCATGATATGCAGTAATAAATATCTCAATTATAACCATAAGATATTTGGCTTTATGATGCCATTCACTAAAATGTAAAATATTGGAAGTAAGTCAAATGGAGAAATATTGAATATTTTTAACATGTATTTAGAAATGTAGTCCCTTCTGCTTTAATGTGATATATGCATTCCTTATAATCACAACACTGTAAAAAACACAATTTAAAAAATGCGTATAGGGAAAATGTGATTAAGAGGACATACACTCAAAATTTCATCAAGGACACATTAAAAAAACTGATAGAAAATAATAGCATTTACACATATCATACTATTAAGAAATACATAAATACTACAATAAATATGACACTTCATCTTGAAAAACAGCTGAAGTCTGCTTGTAGAAGTGGGCACTGGGAGAATTGCAGGTGGACATGTGTGACTTACAGCAGATGCATTGGAAGAGTTTACCTGTAATTAGAGGGAAATTATCGCATGGAATTTGGATCGGGGTAGCTCCCACATGGTGAACTGAGGTTATGTGGTAGGTGTTTGAGGGTTTGTGTAAGTACACATCCACTTGTGCACATGCACACACACACACAGATATTGGCTCAAAAATACATTCTTTATAGGTTGATTTCTTTTTTGTCTCATTTACCGTACTGCCCTAACTGTATTTATTTCCCAAATATACACTTGAATATTTGTTTTGGGGACAATGTCTGTGAATCCAAAATTAATAAAGTAATGAGTAAATGGTTATAATTGTATTTTATTTTAGATTATTTTTACTGTATTACCAACAATTATATCAACAATTATTTTATCTATAGATTAAATTGTCATATATTCAACATTAGTCAGATTGGCTTTTAAGCCCTCTTAATGTGCCATATTCATGTTGATCTCATATTTCCTTACTTGATTTACATACATGTGAAATCACTCCTTTTACTTGAGGTCATACCTCAATTCCTATGTCTTTCATAAAATCTTTGTTAATTTTAGCCCACTTCTAAACTTTATTATATCATGAATTGAATTTTGATTTCTCTAACACAGCTATGCTTCTCTCTCCAACATTTGATTTTAGAGACTATACTCTCATATTCATTCAAATGTGAAACTCATATTATTGTTTAATAGAACTTTCTTGATAGATTAAGACTAATGTTTTAAGGATAATTTCAGGATGATCAATGGACATACGTTTACATGGTCAACACTCTGTGAGTGGGGTTATGAAAAAAGTATTTGAATATGTGTTCTGGTCTTCTACCTCAGTGCAGGCACAGCCATACGGGAATCATGACCTCCACTCTGCTACCTCAAAGTACTCACTTACCAGAGACCTCCTTGTCCTATATACATCAGGGTGTGTGTCCTTTATCTGAGCAAGAACAAAGGGAAGCTGAGGGCACCTGGATGTGTAAGTTACATAGATATTTTGCCCCCAAACAGACACAAAGAGCTTCAAATAAGATTCTGTAAGAGACTACCTAGTTTCTACCAGGATACATTCAAGTAAAATTCAACCTACTAAGAAATTTGATTCCATTGAGGAGTTAATAGCCATCATTAGTAATATAATGAGTGCTATGTAGCACTCTATGGTATTTGTTTATTTATTTTATTGTGTTTGCCAAGGAATTCACACAGTAATATTTAATACTCACATTAGAATAGTAATTTTGCCAGTTGTTGCTTCTGCTTCTTTTTTACATATGTAATTTGATTTTTTTTTCATTTTAACTGACTTATTCACCTGTGTGTTTGAATCAAATTTGCTTAAGTTTCTTTTCATAACATGGTATGAAAATTTGAAACACTCATAATGGGAAAAATGAGAGAAACAAACAGTAAGTTTAGTATTGAATAGGTTTTCTCTTAGGCTCTGAGAATCCTAAGACATGTTTTTTCCCTTTAAAAAACCGAAATAATTCGATAGTATTTTTTACATTAACAGTAGGTCAATAGGTAGTATTTTTAAACTTCAACTGTATGTACATTATATAAACACACACACACACATATATATATACACACGCATACACATATATTTATGTCCCATACATACAAACTCCAAGACCAGAGAGGAATAGGTAATTTCATCAACTTCTCTAATGCTAGTTTTCCCAAGTAAAGACTCTTGATATTTTTTGTCCAACAACATAGCAGGCCAGAAGTGCTAGCAAATTATGCTCATTGTGAGAAGCCATAACCAGTGACAGTGACATAGAAGAGTATGTGAGGTTTTTGGCCAGGTGCACTGGCTCACACCTGTAATTCCATCACCTTGGGAGCCTGAGGCAGGCATATCACGAGGTCAGAGATAGAGACCATTCTGGCCAACACGGTGAAACCCTGTCTCTACTAAAAATACAAAAATTAGCTGGGCATGATAGTGCATGCCTGTAGTCTCAGCTACTCGGGAGGTTGAGGCAAGAGAATCGCTTGAACCCGGGAGGTGGAGGTTGCAGTGAGCCGAGATCATGCCACTGCACTCCAACCTGGAGACAGAGCAAGGCTTCAAAAGAAGAAGGAGAAGGAGAAGGAGAAGGAGAAGGAGAAGGAGAAGGAGAAGGAGAAGAAGGAGGAGAAGAAGGAGAAGAAGGAGAAGAAGGAGAAGAAGGAGAAGAAGAAGAATAAGAAGGAGAAGAAGAAGAGTAGTAGATGAGGTTCTTACCCTTTGGAGTAGTCTTTGTGGCTAAGGGAGATAACAATATCATGTTCATTGTTGTGCCAAGGTCAAAATACTACTTTGGGAATTAGGAAGGGATATTATTCTAAAAGTTTAGATGTATTTTCAGAAAGAAGTAAGTAGGGGAAGAAGTTCCACACTAAGGCAAGGGCTGGCAGCATTTTTTTTTTTTTTTAGATGGAATTTTTCTCTTGTTGCTCAGGCTGGAGTGCAATAGCACAATCTCGGCTCACTGCAACCTCCACCTCCTGGGTTCAAGTGATTCTCCTGCCTCAGCCTCCGAATAGCTGGGATTACAGGTGCCTGCCACTACGCCCGGCTAAGTTTCTTGAAATTTTAGTAGAGATGAGGTTTCACCATATTGGCCAGGCTAGTCGCAAACTGCTGACCGCAGGTCATCCACCCGCCTTGGCCTCCCGAAGTACTGGGATTAAAGGTGTGAGCCATCGTGCCCAGGCAGCAATATTTTTCTATAGAGAACTAGATAGTAAATATATTTTAGACTTTGCAGGACATAAATTTTCTGTCCCAGCTACTAATCTCTGTATTTCTAATATAAATGCAGCAGTGGACAATATGAAAATATATATGTGTTGTCATCTTCCAATGAATCTTTATTTACAAAAACAGCTGACGAGCAAAATTTGGCCTGCTGGCTGTAGATTTTTTTATTCCTGTAATATGTCTTCATAATCTGTAGATAAACACAATATGTTATGATAAGTGCTATAACTGACTCTAAATAGAATGCACTGACAGCACAGAGAAAGGTAAAAATCAAATCTTCTTAGCGAGTGAGGTTAGAACTATAGCAAAAGTGAACATTAGTTCAATTAAAAAGAGAGCAGGTAGAGCATGCTGGGCAAATAAATGGAAAGAGATATTCCAGGTAGAAAATTGGTAAGAACATACGTGGTCATGAAACAGTATCAACAGTTTTGCAAAACAGGAAATGCCTTAGGGTGAAAGAAATATTAAGATTGCCAAAGAGTAGTTTGGATAGTTGTGACTAGAGAGAGAGGTTATGATCAAATTGTTGTGACCATTAACACTGTATGGTAAGGTGTTTAGAATCAGCCTTTTGCCTACAAAGACCTGGTGGAAGTCAATAATTAGTATTTTCCAATTTTATTTTCATCTTATAAATGCAAATAATATTTATCACTTAAATCATATTGTTAAGATTTCTCACCCTGCTTCACCATACAAAAATCATGAATGCTTACTCTCATCTTTTATATTTAATTCTAGAGTTTAAGACTTTCCCTTTGTGTAGTTATCTCTCTCACAACTTTAAAAAATAACAGAAACTCTCTTTACAAAAAACTGTGAAAGCACAAAAAAAGTGTAAAAATAAAACTAGCATAAATTTTTGTTAAGGAAAATAAAGCTAACACCACTAACTATATTTGTAGAGATTCACGTTGCACACATTAATAAAAAAACAAAACAAAACAAAACAAAACTTTCTTTTAAGTGACTGTTAAAAATATTTACAAAAAGAAGACTTTAAGTCAAAGTAGTATTTTCCAGTAATTGATATTTCAATGAGTAAAATATACTTAATTAGAGCTATTTGCACAATGATGTGTTGAACACAACATGAAATGTGCTCTAGTTTTCAGAGGGCAACAGTAAAGATACAAACCTGCCAGACATGAAATCATACTGGAATAACAAATGAGCATAGACAGACGATTCAGTGTGTTATCACTTGCAAGTCCAAGGAAAATGAGTGTTGTTAGCTAAAATATTAAATATTTTAAAAAGATGTCATCCTTGTCAAGTAGATATTTATTTATTCAACAAATATTTTTTGAGTACCTACTATGTAACAGGTCCTTTTCAAGGCACTCAGGTAGGATTCTAGTGTGGAGACAATCAGTAAACAAGTAAACAAACAATATGATTTGAGAAAGTGAAAAAGGCTTTAAGGAAAATATCGACATGTGAATGAGCAAAGCAGTCTGAACTGAGGGAAACTTTTCCTAGGCTATTCAGGACAGTGGTCTCTGAAGTGATAGGCAAAGGAGCTAGACCATAGGGAACATGGTATTCCAGGCAGTGGAGATGCAAGATCATAACATCTCAGAGGAGGGTAACCTTGGTAGATAATAAACCATTGGACTGGTCTTTGTCCTCCATTATTACAAGTAAGCCTCTAAAATCCTTAGAATTACTTTCTTGTGATAGGAATGTCTTTGTTATTCGTTGTGGGTCCCTGAGTTTATGTTCATGAATTGACTCAGGTGGAGGCTTGCCATTCCAGATAAACCAGCCATGTATTTAGAGGGTTGGGCATTTGGTCCAGGTGATGTCAGACCAATGTCTAGGAGGAGAAGGGAACTAAAGTTCCATAACTGGTCCATGATTCTATGTATCATGCGTACATAATGAGACTGCAATAAAACCTATGAACAACAATCTCAATTTAGTTCTGATTTGTATCCTTTATAATAAAATTGTAACCTTCAGTATTGTACTTTCCCAAGTTCTGTGAGTCATTCTAGCAAATTATCACACTCATGGGGCAGTGGAAACCATAGAATTTGTAGTCATTTAGTCAGGAGCACAGATGGCCACAAAACCCTGGAGCTTCCAGCAGGGGCCTGAAGTGAGGAGACTCTTGTGAGAGACCTAACCCTCAACCTGAGAAGTCTGCTCAAAGTCTGAATAATGTCAGAATTGTATTGCAGTGTTTAAGATAAATGAGGAACAGGAAAAAGGCAAAATTGTGTTTGGAAAATATCAAGAGGGAAGACCACATTTTGGGGGCTACATGACCAAAATATGGAGTTTGAATGTTTTTCCTATGCACAATGGAGCCTGTGGAAGATTTTTAGCTGGTGAATGACATAAATGTAATTATGGTTAAAATGTTACCCTAGACACTATGTTGATAAAGGCAGACTGGTTTAGAGGCTAAAATAATCTTCCAGGTAAAGATGACCAGGCCTAGACTGTGTGGTCACAGTGGAAGTTTCTTTCCCTTCCTTCCTTCCTTCCTTCCTTCCTTCCTTCCTTCCTTCCTTCCTTCCTTCCTTCCTTCCTTCCTTCCTTCCNCTTCCTTCCTTCCTTCCTTCCTTCCTTCCTTCCTTCCTTCCTTCCTTCCTTCCTTCCCTCCCTCCCTCCCTCCCTCCTTTCTTTCTTTCTTTCTCTCTCTCTCTCTTTCTCTCTTTCTTTCTTTCTTTCTTTCTTTCTTTCTTTCTTTCTTTCTTTCTTTCTTTCTTTCTTTCTTTCTTTCTTTCTCTCTTTCTCTCTCTCTTTCTTTCTTTCTTTCTTTCTTTCTTTCTTTCTTTCTTTCTTTCTTTCTCTTTCTCTCTCTCTCTCTCTCTCTCTCTCTCTCTCTCTCTCTCTCTTTCTTTCTTTCTTTCTTTCTTTTTCTGTGTTAGATCCACAGAGCTTGCTGCTGGGTTCAATATGGAGGAAAGGTACTGAGAAAAATCAAGGACTATTCATATCATTGGCTTGAAGGCAGTAATTCCTCAAATGGAGAAGGATGGGAAGAAACTGACTTATAATTCAAAGTGAAGACTATTTTGTGTCTATCAAGATGGACTATTGTGGTGACAAAATAATAATTCCTCCAAAGATGTCTGCATCCTAATCTGTGGAATTTATGAATATATTACCTACCTGGTAAGGGGAAATTAAGGTTGCAGGTGGAATTAAGGCTGCTCTCCAGCTGACCTTAATGCAAGGGCAATTGTCCTGTGTTATCTCTCAGGCCCAATGTAATCACAAGTTTCTTTAAAAGTGAAAGAGTCAGGAGAGAAAATCAGAGGGATGGCAGAGTGAGAAGAATTCAGCACTAAGACACTGGCTTTGAACATAGAGAAAGGGGCCACAAGGCCAAGAAATGCAGTGGACTTCTAGAAACTAGAAAAGGCAAGGAAATGGATTTTCCACAGTACTTCTAGGAAGGAATTCAGCTGTGCTAACTCCTTGGTTTTATCCCCAGGGAGACCTGTGTTGAACTTCAAAACCACAGAACTGTAATAAAATAAATTTATGTGGTTTTAAGCCAGTAAAATTTCAGTAATTTGCTATGGCAGCAATAAGAAACCAATACACCAGTTAAAAGTATTCAGGAGGAAGTTAATTTATAAATATTTAGTTCAAGGGAGTGGTTGGAGACAGAGACAGAGATGCAAGGGTCAATGGCATATTGACAAAAGGCAGATAGGCTAAAGGATGGCTAATTTAAATACATGTGTTGTGATAGATACAGTTTTACATTTTGTACAATAGGGAAATTTTCTAGGATGAGTACCAAAATAATTGTACAAATATTTTAGAAGAATTTATCCATATGTTACTTGGCAAGGAGTAAGAAAACATTTTTAAATCATGTAATCATCTTATTCAATTCCTGATATAATTTTTATGTTGTGAATTATTTTGTTTAGAATATTCAAAACTATACTTTGTGAATTATTTTTGACTATATACTTTTGAAAACTCTAAAAATAATTTACGAGGATATAAATGTAAAGTGTGTAAAATTATACTTTTATGTTTTTCATAAAACATGTTTTATGTGTTTGTTTTTCCTTTAAAACAGTTTTTAAAATTTCAAAACCAAGTATTAGAAAAATAATTAACATATATGCAAGATACAACAGAAATTGTTCAATGACTTATTCTATAGTAAGAATTGTGGAAGGTTTTTTTATTTTTTTCTTTTCCCTCCATCAAATAATTTTATACTGCTTAACAACTATTGAAGAAATTCTGAAACAACACTGATTTAGTAAAAGAATGAGTAAGCTTGTATTTGCTAAATGATAACTACTATCAGAGGATCATTAAATAAATATTAATTAATCTTTTTTTAACCAACTCTGGATACTGCCATGCTAATTGTTTTGAGAAATGACAAAAGTTATTCTGTATACTTTTCAGCAGTTAAAGTCCGTTTCCCTTTATTGTATACACGTATGTATTATTCTGGAGTATCATTATATTTAACTAGTTAAATTGTTTAACCACTTGTAATTCAAGGTTAATTTTTCCTGGCATCAGTAGTGTCTTATTGAGATAATAATGGATTCTGTTAGGACAATCTTATTCTCTCCAGTTGAAAATACTCTTCTTTAGTGTGGGCAGAAAAGAAAGTCTGTGTTTTCCTTGAGAAAGCAAATGAAAGTAAAGTTAAAAAGGCATTGCTGGAGCACACATCTAGACAAAGCTGCTTCATGCTTAAGAAGAAAGCCAGCTGTGAAGTGATACTGGCCATTTACGGTCAGATGATGGCTTTCAGTGGCATCAGTTAAATTTAAAGATACCATGAAAATTGTGTGACATTGCATTAAAAAGCTTTTAGACCACTCGTTGGATACAAAATGCAGTTTTCGTGTAACTTTTATCTCTCCAAGCTAGTGGAGAATAAGGCAATGATGTTTGTACTTTAGGGCAGACTGGGAGTTATTGTTACAGAATCCAAATCCAGCCCAACAAGAATTGGGTACAAGTTATTCATTTCAATTGTGTCTTTTATATTGTACTTTTTAAAAGATTGATATTTCTTTTTACCAAGAATTAGCTGCTATTTCTATATTTTATTCAATTACGGTTATTATTTATGTCCTGTTGAATTTTTTTCACTACTCCTACCACTGTCCTTCAGTATTCACAAAAAAGCTCTCACAATATTCCATTCTGTGAGAAGTTTAGACCAAAAAGTGAGTGTAACTTATTTATAGAGTGGTTGGCTTAGATGAACAATGAACTATTACTGGATTTTACTTTTGGTTCTAGGACATCCACAAGTGCTGTCAAATTAAAAGCACACAACTCACCTTCCTAAAGAGGTAAGTGGTTTTCCTTCCTCTCTCTCCTGGACAGAGGTCAATTTCTGTTGAGATTAGTTTGTTTGTTTCATGAGAGTATGGTACTTAAAACACATAATTTAAATGTACAGTTTGAAAAGTTTGGACATATGAATATGCTTGTTTAACCATCACCACAGTCATTATAATGAGCACATTCTTTATCCTCAGAAGTTTTCTCATGCCCTTTGCAATGCCTTCCTTTCCTCCTGTCTCTACACTCCAGCCCCAGGCAACCAACCATCTGCTTTGTCACTGGGGATTAGTTTGTTTGATTTAGCATTTTATATCAAAGAAATCATAGAGTCTGTATCTTTTTTTGTCTTGATTCTTTCGCTCAGCGTAGTTTGAGATTTATTATGTTGTAGCATCAATAAGTAGTTAATTTATATCTACTGGTGTGAGGTATTCTATTGCGTGGAAACACCACAATTTATGTGTCTATTCACACGTTGATGTACTTAGCAAGTAAAGTTGCTATGTGGTATTATAATTTGCATTTCCCTAGTGAATAATGACTTTGAACATCTTTTCATAGATTAGTTGGTCATCCAGCTACGTTGGGGAAGTATCTGTTCAAATATTTTGATTATTTTAAAAAATTGGATTTTTTGATTTTTAGTAAGTTTCAGTAAACATTTGAGTTTTTAGAATTGTTTATGCATTTGGTATACAGGCACTTTGTGAGATATATGATGTGCAAATATTTTCTCCCAGTCTGTGGCTTGTCTTTTCATTCTCTTTCAATGACTTTCAAAGTGATATTTTTAATTGTGATGAAGTCCAATTCATTTTTTTTTTGGTTATGGTTTGTGTTTTCATTGACATATCAATAAAATGTTTGCCTACTTTCATGCCATAAAGATATTTTTGCCTATATTTTCTCCCTGAAGATATATAGTATTTTGTTTTATATTTAGGTCTATTATTCATGTTGATCCAATTTTAGTTAATTTTTTTATATGGTATTAGGTATTAAGAGAGTTAATTTTTGTACATGAATATTCAGTAACTATAGCACTATTCATTCAAAAGATTATCCTGTATGCACTGAATTGCTTTTGGCCCTTTACAAAAACTCAGTTGTCTATATATTTATATATCTATCTCTAGACTCTTAGTTATTTCATTTATCTGTCTGTCTTCACACAAGTGCCACACTCTATGATTAATGTAATTTTATAATAAGCCTTGAACCTAGGTAGCATTATTCCTATGACTTTATTTTTCAAAGTTGTTATAGCTCTTTATATAAGCTTTATGAATGGTTTTTTGCATTTCCATATGAATTTTGAAAGAGGTCTGTCATTTCTATTAAAAAGGAAACAAGAGCCCTGGGAATTTTATTAAGATTGCATTAAATCTATAGGTCAATGTAAGAAGAGTTGACATTTTAAAACTATTAAGATTTCTAATTCATGCAAATAGAATCTCTTTGCTTATCTAAGACATAATTTTTTCAACAAAGTTTTGTAGTTTTCAGTGTATTAGTCCTTCACATGTTTCCAGAAATTTTTCCTGTTTCATTTATTTCTAGTTTCTAAAGGTAAAAGTTGAGATAATTGATTTCAGATCTTATTTCTTTTCTAGTGCAGACCTTTAACAATATAAATTACTGATTTAGTGGCATGCATAAGTTTCAGTATGCTGCATTTTTATTTTTATTTAAAAGTTATTTGTAATTTATATTTTATTCTTCCTTTGAATCCCTCACCTTTCAGTTTTTAGAAGTACTTTAGCTAGTTCTCTCTCTCTCTCAATTTTTAATTTAATTTCACTGTGATCAAAAAACATACTTTGAATAACAAAAAGTATGTTTAAGTTTATAAAGATTTATTTTCTGGTTCAGAATATAGTCTATTTTGGTGACTAATTCATGCATCCTTGAAAATAAGGCATATTTTCAATTTTAAATAAAGTGTCTCCTAAATGCCAATTATGTCAATTTGGTCTGCTAAATGCCATTTATGTCAATTTGGTTGATAATATTGTTTAGCTCTCCTCTCCTGTATCCTTATTGACTTTCTATCTACTTATCAATTATTGACACAAGAGTATTTAAAATGCGAACTATAATTATGGATTATCAATTTCTCCTTCCAGTTCTATTAGTTTATGCTCTATGTATTTTGAAATTTTGTTGAATTCTAGATGGTAAAGCCAATTATCTCTCAAATGAGAATAAAATGGTCCAGCTTCTTGGAAATGCATTCTTGAATTTACATATTGCTCTGCATCCAAACTAATTGAACCATATAAAGAGATGCTTAGGCTGAGAGCTTGCCCAGGATGGAAAGGGGACAAACACACAAAGTACCGAATAGTATTGTCTTCAAAGGACAGGCTCTGATAGCTGGCAAGATGTATGTTGTAAATAGACTTCTCTCTCATTTAGTTTTATTAATTTGGAATTCTGAGCTTCAGTCTTTTCATCCTTAAACTAAATTATAATAAGAATATTAATCTCTTAAGGCAACCTTGAAGATAAAGTGAAATAATTCTGATAAAACACACTGCATAAGGTCTGACACAGGGTAGCTGTTAGTCTAAGATAATTGCTACTATCATTTGGCAAGTTGTACTTTTTACCCTTGTTTTATCTTTTACCTGCAATCTCCTCAGGAATTTATTTTTTAATATTAAGAGTCTAGAAAACGTAAACTATTCCTGTAATTCACATACTAAGTAGAGGACTTGGTAGCCAAATACAGGACACAGTGAGTTTCAAGAGTGTCAGAACATTTTCACACTTTTGTCTAGCAAACTCCATTTAGATTCCAAGAGTGGGGTTGTCAGGATTAGATATGGATTTTCATAAACTAATAAAATAGTCACAATATAAATACTTGTGTGAAATTTTCTATCAATGAATACTGAATAATGAAAATATGTTAGTTGCTGCTGCTATGATATTTAGAAGGAGCACTAAATTAAATTAATTAAATTAAGTTTCTACAACTAAAAATAGCACTAGGATTTCTTGTGAAATATGACATTTAACATTAAAAAAAGTCAGTGGCAAATGTTGCTATTACATTGCTGTTTCTCAAAATTTCCTCAACTACAATGGCTGCATTTAATAAATAATATTTTAATTAAAGCAGGAAAAGGTAAAATTAGGTTAAAAAACTTCATCTTTTGTTAGAAATCTTTATTGCAGGAAACACTAGTTTTCATCGTGAATATCATTCACCTGGAGGTGGGATTGAAGATTTAATTTGGAAAAATGTCAAGAAAACAAAGGATTTCTCTCTGACCTCCTTTCCCCAAAGAAAAAGATGGTGTCACTTCACTGAAAAGTGAAGTTTCTTTTAAAACAAAGAATAACTTTTCAAAAGTTTCCTTTGAGATTGGAGTCAGTAAAGCTGAACAAAAATATTATCAACACACATAATCTTAGTCCATTTTCCGAGCCTATCCCAATTTCTGATGAATGCTACACTCAGAACCATTTCTCATATAAATTTAAGAGAACATTTGCTATTTACTGGAAAAAGTTTCTTTTTTTTCTTTTTTTTTTTTTTTTTGATAATGTACTGTAATTCTTCAGGAGTAGGGCTCCTAAATTGTCAATCTTGGCATATGAAAAATTCAAACTAATTAACAATAGAATTATTGTATTAGTCTGTTCTCACACTGCTGTGAAGAAATACCAGAGACTGGATAATTTAGAAAGGAAAGAGGTTTATGTGACTCACAGTTCTGCATTGCTGGGGAGGCCTCAGAAAACTTACAATAATGGCAGAAGGCAAAACAGAAACAGGCACTTTACTCACAGTGCAGCAGGATGGAATAAGTGCAAGCAAGGGAAATGCCAGACGCTTATAAAACAGTCAGATCTCCTGAGAACTCACTCACATGAGAACAGCATGGGTTAACCACCCCCATCATCCAATTACCTACACCAGTTCCCGTCCTTGACACGTGGGGATTGTGGGGATTACAGATCAAAGTGAGATTTGGTTGGGGACCCAAAGCCAAACAATTATATATAAACAAAGAAATGGAATTTTTCAGATTATTTCCTTCAATTAAATTGTATGAAGTATATTAAGACAATAATATACCTTTTTTCCAAGATAAGTCTACAATATTCATTTTATAAATTAAAGAATTGATGCTTTCATTCAAATTGACATAGTTATAACAATCCAAATATAGGCTACCAAGAAATAAACCTAATAACATATAAGCAAAAGTTTAGCCAACACACACAGACACACACACACATTAATAAAACACATAGAGGAAGATGCAGATTTTTGGAGAAAAATGCCATGTTAATGGTTGTTAAAAGAGATATAGTAATAATACTGATGCCACCAAATTGATTTATATATTAAGCATAATTTCAATAATTCCAATATATATGGAAGAGCAAATAACAATGGAGAATCATGAAAAAGTAAAGAATTAGATTGAGGAAGGAAGGCTTGCCACACAATATTTATTCATATCCATTATCCAAATCAATTCCAAGTAGATGAATAATACAATTATAAAATGATTTCTAAGAGAATGTCAAAATATCTTTAGGGGAGAGAAGGTTATAATAAGGTAAAAATGCAAAATTCTAAAGAAATATATATTTAATTACATTCACATTAATATTTTTCTCCTTATCAAAAGGCACATTAAAGAAAGTGTAAATTCAAATTACAAGGATAAGATCCCTTAAAACAAACAACTGATAAAAGATTACTATGCCGAATATATAATGTCCATAAATCAGTGAGAAAAAGACAATTAGATAGAAAAATGTTTAAATACATTAAAATCAATTGCCAAAAAGAAAACAGTATAAATTGTCAATAATGTTATAAGTGTGTTCAGATTCATTTAATATCAATAAACTACAGATTGTAAAACAATAGTGAAATGAAACCTTTATTATTTTCAATTATGACTCAAATATTATTATCTTTATAAAATATATTTCAGAAAACTTAATAAACTCAGTGTTTTCTTTTGACTTTTACAGTAGTTACAAGACATTAGAGGAATACTGGGTATTAGATGTTTTATTTCTTTGTGGGGAAAAAAAAAGACTTTAGTGACATTTGAAAAACCTGGGATCTTTGTTTACTAACATTGAAATAACTCCTAATACTACCTTAGCATTCAACCAAAACTCTGCTCCTTCAAATTTGTTTTTCTTATTCTGTTTTGTAAGATGGTGAAGGAATGACATATGACAAAGTACAACAGAAAATATTCCTGAGTCAGGTGTATCATGCGTATATGTGTCTAAGATTTTTTGGTTTTACATTTACCCTGAGACATTTTCAGTCACAAGTTGTATTCTCTTTGGAGTCACATATTTTAGTTATTTTTAGTTATCCTAATTTATACACACACATACACATACACACACACACACACACACACACACACAGATGTTCTAAAGTTGCTATTTCTATTGATTCCATAGACAGATCATAAAGAATCTCTGAAAAGTAGAATATAAAGGCATTTGTACAACTTAAAAATGGTAAGAAAATACATAAATCTAAATCATGTAAAATGTCACATGGTGAGCATTTAATATATAAAAATATTTTATACCAATTTTTTATTTTAATATGTTTACATATCAAAATAGGGGTTCACATAATTATATAGTTCACATTATAAAATGATTTATAGAATACAATTATACTTATCTTACAGATGTATCAAATGAGGCCCAGAGAGTTTACTGAGTTTTACTCAGGAGCACATAGATGTAAGTGTGTTTTGATTGGAGTCAGTAACTGACTTACTCTAAAACCTATACAATTTCAGGAGATTTTTACAAATGTCAGAGCGGACCAACTCTAGGACAATCATTATACTCATAAGAGACCACCATCAACAGAGGAGTTAGGATGATTGATTGTAGACTGGATGCTATGGCTCATGCCTGCAGTTCCAGCACTTTGGGAGGCTGAGGCAGCAGATCACATGAGGCCAGGAGATCAAGAACAGCCTGGTCAATGTGTTGAAACCTTATCTTTACTAAAAATTCAAAAAAAATATTAGCCAGACATGGTGTGAATCTGTAATCCCAGCTACTTCGGAAGCTGAGGTAAAAGAATCACTGGGAGGCAAAGTTGCAGTGAGCCGAGATCATGCCACTGCACTCCAGTCTGAGTGACAGAACAAGACTCCATCTCAAAAAATAAAAAAAATAAAGATGATTGTAAGGCAGTTTCCATGCCTTGTAAAGCAGCTCCCCAAACACAAATGAAAACTGCAGACTTAATGGTGCAGTATGATGGAAAAAAAAATTTAGAATGAAAAAAAATAAAAATAAAAGGACAACACAGTAAGAACAGATGCAGGTAGATCAGAAAGTGAAAATGGGAAAGCCAAAGCTAATGTAGAAGTAGGAAGTGAGAAGAAAGACTGGGTTACCTCACCTCCCATAATCTTTTGAACATGCTTGATAAAAAATATTACCTCAGCCCTTGAGTTTGGTGACTGAAGGCTGACATTGATTGACAGGATAAACAGGATCCCCAGAAAGTTAACACTATGATGCTAGTAATTTTGTAGGCTCTTTCTTGCTGAGGGATTGAACAGAATTATTAAACTCAAATTACTACCTGGAACCTAGGAGTAAGAAAAGGCAATCACTATTACTGGAGAAAATAATAGAAAAAAGTGGTTAACAATTTTACTCAGCAGAAGAAGGAAAGAAATTGTATATGATACAATGTACCCTTGATTTGAATTTAACTAGTAGGGTTTAATGGTGTGACATGGAAAAAGTTAATAATTCCTGTATTTTAAATGTCTTCTCTGTAAAGTTACTCACAAAGTTACTATATTAATTTAAAAAGATAGAATAAAATTATATTCATAAATTAACACATTTTCTAGCATTTGACAATCTCATTTGAAGTTTGTATCTTGTATCACTTCTTTAAATACGCCCAGATGAAAATGTTAACTTGGTTATTATTCCAGAAGTTCATGTATTATAACTAGATGTTCAAATACCTAACAAATAACATGTTGATATTTTGTTCATTTCAAAAGAAAGATGTGACTTTCAGGCACAGTGTATTAATTACTTAAGAGTATAGGCCGGGCGCGGTGGCTCAAGCCTGTAATCCCAGCACTTTGGGAGGCCGAGGCGGGTGGATCACGAGGTCAGGAGATCGAGACCATCCTGGCTAACACGGTGAAACCCCGTCTCTACTAAAAATACAAAAACTAGCCGGGCGTGGTGGCGGGCGCCTGTAGTCCCAGCTACTCGGAGGCTGAGGCGGGAGAATGGCGTGAACCCGGGAGGCGGAGCTTGCAGTGAGCCGAGATCGCGCCACTGCACTCCAGCCTGGGCGACACAGCGAGACTCCGTCTCAAAAAAAAAAAAAAAAAAAAAAAAAAAGAAAAGAAGAGTATAATACATGCGGGCATAGCTATGGATACAACAGAACTTGGAGTTCTCAAAACATTTAAAAAAAATAAATTTGCTAATTTTTAACAGTCATTTTTATGCAACTGCATATGTATTAATATAGAATTGTTTGCCATAATAAAAAAGAAACTATTTTCTTACCTATTATCCTATGATTATGTGAATTAAGACCAAATTACTTAAATGAGACAAAGCTCTCAAGCTCTTTATTTGGATAAAGAAGCAATTTGGTTTATAATTTTATTGTGCCTTTATGGAGGAAGAAGAGTGTCAAATCTTCTTTTCTTCCCTGACTAAAAACTTCTACAGGTATCCATGCTTCACAGGAATGCAAAGTAGTCAATGAAATCTATTACATTAAGCAACAACTATAATTACAGAATTTTGAATAATTCAAAGTTATGAGTTATTTAATAATAGAGCATATCTCAGTGTCTGAAATTTAGGCATCTTAAATAATTTCTTAGTTTAAATAATACTTTTAAGTAGAACTTTGCAGTAACAGAAAACAGAATAGGATCGTTCTTTTTTTTATACAAGCTTGTGTATTTGACAATAATCCAAGACTTGTATTTTGGCAATGTTCCCGATTTAACACTTTATTAGCTCCAACTTTATGAATTTGAATTGTGTTTGCTGGCAATTCATGCAACTATAAGGGAAAAGGCAAGATATTCTCCTTCTGACACTAGTTTTTGCTATTATTCTCAAGGGTAAGCCACGGCATTTCATCAATTAACAATAAAGGAAGAAATCAGGCCTAAAGCCTATTATGGAAAAATAAAATGGCAGAAGAGATTGTGAACTTAAGTAAAGTATTATAGGTATGCCGATGTGTATTTCAAATTTATGGGTAGGAAACATAACAAAGCCTTATAAGAAAGAGAATGTGTACACCACCAGAAAAATTGAAGCATCATTTTCTCCCATTCTTTTACTACTAAAGTCAAGTCACTCTTCATATGTTTGCTAGCCAAGCAAGTCAAGTCACTTGACTTTAGTAGTAAAAGAATGGGAGAAAGCTGTCTCATTATTCATTTATTGTTTCTGCTAATCAGTTAATTCTGCTGGCGTTGTAAAACTACTATCTGTCAGAGAAGAATGAATAGATTGACAAGAGATGAACGGTCTTCAGAGTAGGAAAAAGTTCAGTGTTGTACTCCAAGAACTATCTACTGCATTAATTGTGCAAGGAATATTTAAATATAATAAGGTATTCTTAATACTGCACTAAAGTGTTCTCCTAGATTGAATTGAAAAGTGAATTTCATTTCTGCTGTTTGTCTCTACATCATTCTCTCTCTTTTTTTAATTTCCAACTTTTATTTTAAGTTCGGGAGTACATGTGCAGGAAGTGCCGGATGTGCAGGATTGTTACATAGGCAAAGGTGTGCCATGATGTTTTGCTGCGCTAATCACCTCTTCACCCATGTATTAAGCCCAGCATCCACTAGCTATTCTTTCTTATGCTCTCCCTTCTAAAAAATGTTCCACCCTCCATCCTAAAAAATGTCCCAATGTGTGTTCTCCACCCCTATCATGTGTGAATGTGTTCTCATCATTCAGCTCCCACATATAGGTGAGAGCATGCAGCATTTGGTTTTCTTTTCCTGCATTAATTTGCTGAGAATAATTGCTTCCGTGACCTTGCAAAGGACATGATTTTGCTCCTTTTTATGGCTGCATAGTCTGTATATGTACCACATTTCCTTTATCCAGTCTATCATTTGATGGGCATTTAGGTTGATTCCATCTCTTTGCTATTGTGAAGAGTGCTGCAATAAATATACACATGCATGCATCTTTATAATAAAAAGATTTATATTCTTTTGGTTATATATCCAGTAATTGGGATCGCTGGGTTGCATCATATTTCTGCCTCTAGGTCTTTGAGGAATGGCCACACTGTCTTCTACAATGGTTGAGCTAATTTACATTCCCACCAACAGTGCATAAGCATTCCCTTCTCTCTGCAACCTCACCAGCATCTGTTTTTTTTTTTTTTTTTTTTTTTTTTGACTTTTTAGTAATAGCCATTCTAACTGGTGTAAGATGTTATCTGATTATGGTTTTGATTTACATTTCACTAATAATCAGTGATGTTGAGTTTTTCTTCATGTGTTTGCTGGCCACATGTATGTCTTCTTTTGAGAAGTGTCTGTTCATGTCCTTTGCCCACTTTTTAATGTGATTGTTTGATTTTTCTTGTAAATTGTTTAAGCTTCATGTAGATGCTAGATATGAGACCTTTGTCAGGTGGATAGATTGCAAAAAATTTTCTTCCACTGTTTACATTGTCTGTTTTCTCTATTGATAGTTTCTTTTGTTTTCTCTATATTGGTAGTTTCTTTTGGTGTGCAGAAACTTTTTTGTTTAATAAGATCCCATTTGTCAATTTTTGCTTTTGTTGCAGTTGCTTTTGGCGTCTTCATCATGAAATCTTTGCCTATGCCTATGTCCTGAATAGTATTTCCTTTGTTTTCTTCTAGGGTTTTTATAGTTTTGGGTTTTACACTGAAGCCTTTAAACCATATTGAGTTAATTTTTGTACAAGGTATAAGGAAGGGGTCCAGTTTCCATTTTCTGCATATAGCTAGGCAGTTCTTGCTGTACTATTTATTAAATAGGGAATCTTTTCCTTATTGCTTGTTTTAATCAGATTTGTCAAAGATCAGATGGTTGTCATTATATGGTCTTCTTTCTGGGTTCTCTATTCTGTTCCATTGGTCTATGTGTCTGTTATTCTACCAGTATCATGCTGTTTTGATTACTGTAGCCCTGTAGTATAGTTTGAATTCAGATAGCATGATGCCTTCAGCCTCGTTCTTTTTGCTGAGAATAGCCTTGGCTATTTGGGCTCTTTTTTGTTTTCATATGTATTATAAAACAGTTTTTTTTCTAATTATATGAGGAATGTCAATGGCAGTTTAACAGGAATAGCAGGAGTCTATAAATTACTTTGTGCAGTTATGGCCATTTTCACAATATTGATTCTTCCTATCCATGAACATGAACTGTTTTTTTGTTTGCTTTTGTCAGCCCTGACTTATCTGAGCAGAGCTTTGTAGTTTACCTTGTAGAGAGATATTTCACCTCCTTTGTTAGCTGTATTCCTAGGTGTTTTATTCTGTTTATGGTGATTGTGAATGGGAGTTCATTTGTGATTTGGTTCTCAACTTGACTCTTGTTAGTGTACAGGAATGTTAGCAATTTTCACACATTGATTTTGAATCCTGAGATTTTACCGAAGTTGATTATCAGCTTAAGAAGTTTTGGGGCTGAGATGACAGGGTTTTCTAGATATAAAATCATGTCATCTGCAAACAAAGATAGTTTGATTTTCTCTCTTCCTACTTGAATACACTTTATTTCTTTCTCTTGCTTGAATTCCCTGGCTAGTGCTTCCAATACTATGGTGAATAGGAGTTTTGAGAGAGGACATCCTCATCTTTTGCCAGTTTTCAGGGAAATGCTGCCAGTATGATGTTGGCTGTGGGATTGTCATATATGACTGTTATTATTTTGATATATGTTTCTTTAATATCTAGTTTATTCAGAGTTTTTAAAATGAAGAAATGTTAAATTTTATTAAAGGCCTTTTCTGCAGCTATTGAGATAATCATATATGGTTTTTGTCTTTAGTTCTGTTTATGTGATGAATCACATTGATTGGTTTGCATATGTAATGAATCACATTGATTGGTTTGCAAATGTTGAACTGACCTTGTATCCTGGGGATGAAACCTACTTGATTGTGGTGGATATGCTTTTTGATGTGTTGTTGGATTCAGTTTGCCAGTATTTTGTCAAGGATTTTTGCGTCATGGTTTATCAAGGCTATTGGCCTGAGTTTGTTTTTTTTGTTGTATCTCTGGAGGTGTTTGTATCAGAATGAAGCTGGCCTCATATAATGAGTTAGGGAGGAGTCTCTCCTTTTCAACTTTTTGGGGTAGTTACAATAGGAATGGTACCAGCTCTTCTTTGTACCTCCTTTGGGGCTTTCTTCTTCTTCTTCTTCTTTTTCTTTCTTTTGATTGATAAGCTATTAGTGCCTCGAT
The DNA here is from genome assembly GCF_003255815.1 of Theropithecus gelada. Taxonomy (NCBI): domain Eukaryota; kingdom Metazoa; phylum Chordata; class Mammalia; order Primates; family Cercopithecidae; genus Theropithecus; species Theropithecus gelada. The sequence goes on from NC_037672.1 coordinate 114,879,315, forward strand.
TTCAGAACTCATTATTGGTCTATTCAGGGATTCAGTTTCTTTTTGGTTCAGTATTGGTAGGGTATATGTGTCCAGCAATTTATCCATTTCTTTCAGATTGTATAGTTTATAGAGGTGTTTGTAGTATTCTCTTATGGTTGTTTGTATTTCTGTGGAGTGATAAGCCTTTTCTTTCTGATTGTGTGTATTTGAGTCTTCTCTCTTTTCTTCTTTATTAGTCTAACTAGCAGTCTATTTTATTTTATGTTTTTCAAAAATCAGCTCCTGTACCATTTGAATTTTTGAAGGCTTTTTTCCTGTCTCTGTCCTCTTCAGTTCAACTCTGATCTTAGGTATTTCTTGTCTTTAGCTAGCTTCGATTTTTTTTTTTTTCTAGTTCTTTTAGTTCTGATGTTAGGCTGTTAACTTGAAATTGTTCTGGCATTTTGATTAGGGCATTCAGGGCTATAAATTTTCCTGTTAACACTGCTTTAGCTGTGTTACAGGGTTTCTGGTACATTGTGTCTTAGTTCCCATTAGTTTTAAAGAACTTCTTGATTTCTGCCTTAATTTCATTGTTTTTCCAAAAGTCATTCAGAAGCAGGTTGTGCAATTTCCCTATAGTGGAATGGTTTTGAGTGAGTTCTAATTTGATTGGACTCTGATCTGAGAGACTGTTTACGATTTCAGTTCTTTTGCATTTTTCTGAGGAGTGTTTTACTTCTTATTATGTGATCAGTTTTTATTGTGAGTGCCATTAGTGATGAGAAAAATGTATATTCTGTTATTTTTGGTTGGAGAGTTGTATAGATATCCATCAGGTCCTCTTGATCCAGAGCTGAGTTCAGGTCCTGATTATCTTTATTAATTTTCTGTCTCAATGATCTGTCTAACATTGTCAGTGGAATATTAAAGTCTCCCACTATCATTATGTGGGAGTCTAAGTCTCTTTGTAGGTCTCTAAAACTTGCTTTATAAATCTAGGTACTCTTTTATTGGGTGCATATATATTTGGGATAATTAGCTCTTCCTGTTGAATTGAACCCTTTACCATTATTTAATGCCCTTCTTTGTCTTTTTAAATGTTTGCTGGTTTAAAGTCTGTTTTGTTAGAAACTAGGATTCCAAGCCATGCTTTTTTCTGTTTTTCATTTGTTTGGTAGATTGTCCTCCATCTCTTTATTTTGAGTCTATGTGTGTCTTTGCCTGTGAGATGGGACTCTTGAAAACAGCATACTGATGGGTCTTGCTTCTTTATCCAGCTTGCCATTCTGTGTCTTTTAATTGGGGCATTCAGCCCATTTACAATTAAGGTTAGCATTGTCATTGTTATATGTGGATTTAATCTTGTTATCATGATGCTCACTAGTTACTTTGCAGACTTGGATATGTGGTTGTTTCACAGTGTCACTGGTCTGTGTAACTTCAGTGTGGCTTTGCAGTGGCTAGTAATGGTTTTTTCTTTCCTTGTTGAGTGCTTTCTTCAGGGGCTCTTGTAAGGTAGGTCTGGTGGTAATGAATTCCCTCAGCATTTGCTTGACTGAAAAGGATCTTATTTCTTCTTTGTTTTTGAAGCTTAGTTGTCTTGATATAAAATTCTGGCTTGGAAATTCTTTAAGAATTTTTAATATTGGTCATATTTTATACATCCGTGCAAAGAGTAACACTTCATTCATCATATGCTACACATATAGGAAGGTTGGTGAATATCTGCAGTTTGTACTTTCAATTTGAATTTTTTTAATTTCTAATTTTGGGTTATTCTCCCTTTAATTTAACTTCCATATTTTTGTGACCTAAGTGGTAAATTTTGACATATATTCAAGACTTAAGTAATATTCCATTAAATCACCCACATACCTTCCCAAGTTTTGATTTATTCTGTAAGAGTTGGCAATTTCTAACACAACTGCTTCAAATAAATGCACTAAATTAACAATGAAATAAATAAATACCATCATTACAGTTTATTACAGAAGGGCGATAAACTCACAACACTTAATACTCTGCCGGCTGACTAGTTGAGTTTTTTTTTTTTTTGACTTATATAAATTTCATCCCAATTTAAGAGACATTTAAAGGATATATATTTGAATTGAAAAACAATGCTATTATTCCTAAATTGTAGATAGACAAACAGAGATTTCAAGACCTAAAGCATTTTTTTTCACAGCCACAGAAGCCAAGTTTTGAACAGAGATCATGCTTTCAATCCAGAGTGTGCTTTCACTATACCTTACATCCTGTTTTTAGAATTTATATATTAAAAAATATATTTTAATCTTGTTATTTGATTAGAAGCCAATTTGTTCTCTTCATGATATTGGAAAAATTACAAAGCTTGATAAATTTATTCTGAATAAAATTAAGATATGTAATTTGAATTGCTCAATTTGTTTGGAGTCAGTAACTTAAAAGAGACCCTTTATACCATATTAACAAATACAATTACAGTATTCATAATAATTCTGATATTTTTATTACTATATATAGCATATTTTTCTTTATTTTAAAGTACAATATAGTAATAGAAAAAAAAGATACCTTATAAAATAGAATCAGTTTATTTAATCTACACTTACCTGAAGTCTATTCTAAATGTCATCCAATGTTAAAGAGAAGGTTATCTTTAGATTATAAATAGATATAGTCATAGTGATATAGACAGCCAACTATATATATATCTCATATATTATATAATATATCATATATATCATATGTCACATATATATGTGTGTATATATATATACCAGGAGTATCTTTGTTTCCAGTCATTGATCAATGAAATTTTTCACCTCATTTTACTCTAGCTGTTCTACTGAAAGTTCTCTAACTACATTTCAATGAAAATTACAAAATCTGAAAAGTTACATCTTCACCTAACAAACTGTTTTCTGTCATCGCAACTTATTTTCATCTTTGTATAAATACATAATTAAAAATGATTTTGTGATGCCATTCAGTTTATTCCTTTTAAAAATGTAGTTTCTGTATGTCTTGAAAGATATCATGAAAAAGTTTGAGTACCCAATAGAAAATGAAAAAACATTTGAAGACAAATTTAAAAGACAAATAGAAAATGCAAAGATACGATTTTTAATTTTATTAACTTTAGCAAGTTAGCAATATAATATGCTGCTATACATAAATCATTCATGATTTCCATCTTCTTGTTCTGTATTGGCCCTCCTTCTTTTCCTCTTAAATTAGAGTTCTTTGAAATTGGCAAAAACAAACAAACAAACAAACAAACAAACAAAAAACTTTCATACAGCATGTTCTTTCCTATACCAAATGAGCTAGCTATTGAGAGGTAGAAAAAGATTAACAGAATGATTGGGGAGGTAGCCACAAGATGGCCCATTAGAAGCAGCTGTGGTCCACAGCAATAATGAAGAAGAATGAAAGGAGCAAGTACTCCCAGCACTCACATTAGGATTGATAAGGGAAACAACTTGACCCAAAGAAAACAAAGAAATGCAGGGTGGGACGATGGCCCACCTAGGAGTGACACAGGGCCCAGGGAACCCCCACCCTCAGCCAAGAGATGCAGTGAGTGATTGTGTGACCCCAAGAAACCAGGCTTCTTCCAGAGATATTTGTAACCTGTGGATCAGGAGATCCCCTCGTGAGCCCACGCCACCAGGGCCTTTGGTCTGACACATAGAGCTGTGTGGGGTCTTGGCAGAGCAGCTATTCAGGCACACAGAGAGACCCAGGAACTTTACATACTCCAGCCCCCAGGATCCCGAACAAATATGTCTGCAACTCAGGCAAGGCAGGAGATCTGTACATACCCCTAGGATGGGGGCTGAATCCAGGGAGCCAGACAGCATCATCCTGCAGGCCCCACTTCCATGGCATCTCACAAGATAAGACCTACTGGCTTGGAATTCCTGCCACCAGCAAGAGAATGGAGGAGCCAGCCTGAGATGAGACAGAGTCCGCTAGGGGAGGGGTAGGGGCAGGTCACCATGTCTGCCATTTGGTTGACTCAGCCATTTTAGCCTGAGAGCTAAATATTAAAGAAACTATGTATTTCTTCTGGCAATATGAGAAAAACAAAACTGTTTTGTCATGCTGAGTAGATATTTCCATTAAAATATAAAAATAAGTGAGATAATATATGAAAGTAATGCAGTTTAAACTATTAAAAGACAATGGTGAGTTCTTCCATTTCTTGTCAAGATGGAGTAATAGGCACTGCACATGTATCACTGCCTAAAAACAAAAACAAAGAAAGACAAAATATTTGGAATAACAGCATTCAAAGCACTGAGTGTTAAGCAATGACAGAAAAAGAATGAGAAACAAGGAGATGACCTACTTTCCAGGGCATGGAATATGGAGGGGAAATCCAGACAGAGCCCAGTGGTCTTTAAAATTAAGAGGATAAAGGTAGGAGTTCTAGGAATCAAAGTTGAGCAGAGATTGCAGGCCAGCCTACTAGAAAAAAAGGGGCTATAATTAAGAGGGGTGTCAGTTATAGTACTAAGTATGATCTTAGTCTTAGATGTCCAAATTTATTTGGGATAGCTCTTCCCTTCATTTGACTTGGGAGAAATAATATAATCTCACTGAGACACCTCAAATATAAAGTCGAAACTATAACTACTAAAGAGAAAAAATACTATAAAAATGCCTAGCAAATACAGGTGCTCATTAAATGCCCATTTTTAGGGAAGATGCTGATGATGAAGAACAGAACTGAACTTGAATGTTTGAAGAAATGAAACTTGAGGCCGGGCGCGGTGGCTCAAGCCTGTAATCCCAGCACTTTGGGAGGCCGAGGCGGGTGGATCACGAGGTCAGGAGATCGAGACTATCCTGGCTAACATGGTGAAACCCCGTCTCTACTAAAAATACAAAAAAAAAAAAACTAGCTGGGCGTGGTGGCGGGCGCCTGTAGTCTCAGCTACTTGGGAGGCTGAGGCGGGAGAATGGCGTGAACCCGGGAGGCGGAGCTTGCAGTGAGCCGAGATCACGCCACTGCACTCCAGCCTGGGAGACACAGCGAGACTCCGTCTCAAAAAAAAAAAAAAAAAGAAATGAAACTTGAAATTTTAGTAAGATCATGCTTTTACACAAAAGTATGTTTTCTGACTTGAATTGGCTAGTGTGTATCTCTCTGTGTGTGTGTGTGTGTGTATTTGTAATTATTTGTAATATACTATAGTATACCTTCAGGAGTTCTAGTTGTAATATGAAGACTATTAGAATGAAGGTCCTACCAAGTAAACTTCAGTACTTGAGCCTTGTGTTTGGAAGGGGTACAGTAATTTTAAAATGTTTTTCAAATTTTACTCTTTGGTTTATTGTTAGAAAATTCAATGACACATGAACTAAAGCACTCTGTATAATCTGTAAACCATTGTATAAATATAGGTAGTTATTGACACCATTTAGCAATATGTTTGTTTTTTGTGTGATCACAGCTCACAGCAGCCTTGATCTCCTGGGCTCAAATGATCCTCCTGCCTCAGCCTCCCAAGTAGCTGAGACCACAGGTACATGCCAACCCCCTCAGCTTTTTGTTTGTTTGTTGAATTATCTGTAGAGACAGAGTCTCTCTGTGTTGCTCAGGCTGATCTCAAACACATGGGGTCAAGCGATTCTACCAGTTTAGCCTCCCAAAGTGCTGGGATTACAGGCATGAGCCATCACACACACCTAGCCTGCTATTTTTCATTAAATTTAATTTCACTAAAAATAAATAAATTAAATTTTGGTTTTTGTAAAACTTTATGACTCAATAAACTAAGCAGCTTCCTGCTGAGAATGCTTAACACCAACACACAATTGCCTTTATTTCCCATTTAGTGTGCCACTTAGATCTATAGGGTTAGAAGTAACAGTATGGACATTAAAACTAGAAAATTCTGGGAGAAATAGAGGTTAAACAGTAAACAAAATATTTCACTAACATTGAGCTTATAGTCATGCTGACAGTTTCTAAAATATTACCAGGATCAGTGCATAGATCTCGCTAATATGACCTAGGAAACAGATTTGATTATTTTGCTTGGAAATGTTATTCCTTTAACCCTGTAAGTGTTTGCCAATTTATAAAAGACTAAATGAATCTTTCTGGTCTTTAGCTAACTTCATAGCCATTTTGGGTAATTATCTAATGTTGATCAGGTTGTGTGACTGATTAATTATTTTAGCCTGTCTGTTAGACACCCTGAAATTTATGCAATTTCTTGCCGACACTGGTGCCCTGGTAATATAAAACTTTTGGTAGCTACGGTATGCTTAATAAGAAGATAGACTGTGGAGACTCAATTTTATTCCTCACAATAGTTATCTAAAGGAACTGCTGACTAAAAAAATTGTTTTCCTCAAATAAAAAGACTTACAATTTCATTAAATTATTTCTTATAGTTTGATTTTATGATGATGTATATTCATATAATATGACGATATTTGGCCAAACAGAAAGATAATTTATACTATAAAGATTATAACTACCCACATTTTGAAATCAAATGTCATTTGCCTAAGGCTTTAATAATTAGCTCAAATTTTTAAGTTTTGTTGGTTTGTGTATTTCAGTAAGGTCTCAAATCATTTCACTGTGATCAAATATGTAATTTTAAGTATATAAATATTTAATTAGAAAAATATATGGATAAGTCACTCTGAAATAAATAACTAACACATTTAATTACAAATTCAATTTGCCAACAAAGAGATGTAGAAATCCTACAGGAAGTTCGATTTGCATTTAATGGCTTCACTGTAAGATTATAACTGGTTTAGCATAGACTGGGGTAAATTACTTTGCAGTGAGGCTTAAATGTAGTCTGTGATAAAATAAAACAAGGAATTATTACTTCTTGTTATTCCATTTTCAAGGCTTCCTAAATACATGTTTTTTGAATATGTGGTATATTATTCTGAAGTTGACTGTAAAAGTAAATCAATTGCTCCGAACACAACGAAAAACTGTATGTGAGTCATTAATTAAAAATGCCTATCTGGTAGTAAAATCAAATCAAATCAGTTCTCATGAAATGTATTGAGTTTCAGAACCCAGAAAATATCAGTAGAAATGAGTAGATGTGCATTTGTATAAACACGCTTATATTTTCAGTGAGAAATTTCTCAAAATTTCTATTGGCCATAATATTTTATGTATAAAATTGAAATATAAAACAGTAACATAATATAAAATTCAGTTGATAATACTAGATGAGTACTGTACTAGTTTCTTAGGGATGGTCTAATAAATTACATAAACTGGATGGCTGAAAATAACAGAAATGTTTTCCCTCAAAATTGTGGAGGCTAGAGTCTACAGATCAAGATGTTAACAGGGTCAAATTCTCTGAAGACTCTAGTGGAGCCTCCATTGACTCTTCTAACTTCTGATGCTTGTTAACAATCCTTGGCATTCCTCGGCTTGACAAACATCATATCAGTCTCTACCTCCACCATTGTGCTATTTCTGTGTGTTTCGACCTCTATGTCCAAATTTCCCTCTTCTTATAAGGTTCTGAGTGAACATTACATGAATTTTCAGAGGTCACTATTCAACTCAGTATCTATGTACATACTGAGATTCACATGATATACTTATATGAAAGGTTAGCCTTTCAGGTTTCTGCTGATTTTATTGACTGGTAGCCTTAGGTGAGTTTCTAGAGTTCAATCAGATTATTGGCAAAACATAGTGTAGGCTCAGCAATGTTGAATAGTATATAAACGTGATTAAAAACCTACAAGAAAATAAGAGCAAGAAGGGGAAGTTTCAAGTATTGACACTTATATAATTGTGTTTGCAACATAATTGCACCTAGCATCTTGGAAAAAAAAATAAAGCAAATTAATGGAACTATAATATATTGGAATTTCTAACCATGAAAATTGATTGTAACAATTGATAAAATTTTTTTAAGTTTAAAAGTAAGAAAATATGAGGTGCTTCTAAATTATGTAAATCTAATTTAGATAACCTGACACTTAAGGATTCTTAGCCCTAAAGTTAGCCTTTTAATTCTCATTTCTTCAAATGGGCCTGGTAAGACTTTGAAATATACAGTGCATTGGGTATTCAATTCACTGACTAACCTGAGATATTTTGTATTCATGAGCTTATTGAAACTTGCTTGTTACAATTAGTGTTTTAAAGATAAGAGAATTACTTCAGTGGAATATATGTTGGCCATGATATATGCTGCTGTGAGATAATTAAATGAGACTTAGTTACAAGTCTTATAAATCACAGCATCAAAATTACTTCATATCTGAGTGATTGGCATATGCCACTGACATATTATTTTCCTTTAGAGTATTACCACGTGACAAATGTAAAATATAGCAGTTAGTATAGGGACATAAAAATAATAGAACTCCATGAAATTATGAAGTTTTTATATCGTTTTCTAAACATAGGAGAAAAATGTTTGAAGTTTGAAAGAAGAAAAATTTGTCTCTAAATATAAAAGTAAAAATGAAAGATCCAGAATTGTTAATGTTAACATGTCTACAAAGTATGACATTTGACATTTATATAATTTATGTTACTTTATACAGTTTTGACTACTAGAGTCAAATTATTCCAAAAGCAAAATTTTAAACATGATTTCAAAATTTTATAGCAAAAAGTTTATTTTGATGTAGGAAGTGGGTGCATTTTAATGTGTAGGGGAATATTTAAATGCCAAGGGCCTGTGGAACTTAAAGCCTCTATCTAGTAGCTGTTCTCCTACTGAGAAGAACTTGTCAATCAGGAAATCTAAAAGAAAAATAAATGATCAGGCTAAAAGCTTGGAGACTTAGCAAGACAGTAAAGACTTATGGACAGGAACTAAAAAAATAAAGAAAACTAGAGATGTGAGCATGACATTTGGAGATATTTTCTGCTGAGTTCTGCAGATTCAAAAAGAAGCCACTGAGAGGCTGGAAAGTTGAAAATATCTTTTCAGTCTCCTAAGTCTAAGCCAGGGGTTTTCAACCTTGGCAATAATAGAATTTCGCACTTGATGATTTTTTGTTGTGAGAGCTGTCCTGTGCATTGTAGAATGTTTAACAGCATCCCAGGCCTCTAGCTGTTAGATACTAATAGCCATACCCTTTATCTACCAAACTGTGACAACCAAAGTCCCCCCCAAAAAAATAGTACCTCATAGAGAACTACAGCCTAAGCAATCTGAAATATTATTCTAGGATTTTAAAAAATGAGTTTCCTACTAAATATCCCAGGCATTAATTGATACCCCAAAAGGCATTTTTATACAACTAAGTATAAGCATAAACCTGAAGGCAGTTGATCCTGAAAGGGTCTGAACCCCAACTTTAAAATATTTGGATCACTGAAATATTATTAAATAATGTGAGTTTTTTTTGTGTGCCAAAGGTCCACAGAAGCAAACCTAATGTGACATCATTTTAGGCTAACTATGCTTACACATTTTTATATTCATTATGTATTGCTTACTCTGACTAAACAAGTACTCAACAAAGGTAGTTACCATGATCAGAAGTCGAGAGTACGAAGCCAGAGTTTCACAAACTGCAGTTATCAGACACAAACTTTTAAAATGTATGTACAAAGCTTTTGAGTAAATATATGAAGAATTATACACTTTCCCAGAAAATCAGAAAGCATAAAAACACATGAATACAAGTTTATAAATTAATGTAAAAGTAAAATTAAAGAGGTGGAAATTCAGGACGAAAAAACTCTCTGACAAAGCTGTGGGAAATATAAAATAAGGACATACGGAGTGAGGAGGTAAAGGGTAACAAGAAACAAATTTACCTACCTTCCCCAGTGTCAGAAACAACAAGCGAAAACAAAAATAGCTTTTACAAATGAAAATAATCTGGACACTGTGGCTCATGCCTGTAATCCCAGCACTTTGGGAGGCCAAGGCAGAAGGATCACTTGAGCTCAGGAATTGGAGACCAGCCTGGGCAACATAGTGAGACCTCATCTCTACAACTATGCCTGTAGTCACAACTATTCAGGAGGTTGAGGTGGGAGGATAGCCTGAGCCAGGGAAATGCAGGTTGCACTGAGTTGTGATCATGCTACTGAACTCCGACCTGAGTAAGAGAGAAAAGCATTGTCTCAAAAAAATATATATATTTTAAAATATATATTAATAAATATATATTTTAATATTATTATATTATATATAAATATATATTATATATTTATTTATATATTATATAAATATAATGTGTATAATAAATAAGTGTATCTATACATATATGAAAAGACCATCAGTGATCTGTTCAACATTTCCAGATACTGTATCCGTAAATGACAAAAAGATTGTTTCCTTTCACATAAGTCCCTGCAGGGGATGGGTCCTAACTAACCTACCAGTCACAATGATGCCATTCACCTCTCTGGGCAAATAAAGCAGTTCTTGTTGATAGGACATAAGGAAAAATCTGTTGGATGAGGTAGGGGAAGAGTTTCCTTGGACCTGAAGAATACATGACAAACTATCTTCTGCTTTACTTTTATGAATGTTGTGTTAGGAAATGTAAGATGCTATAACCGTGAAGGCATCTAGCGTGAGAAATAAAGCTGACAACAGAGAATGGTGGAGGAAACAAACTGGAAAGAAGCAGAGCACTTGACTCTATTAGTCACTGAATTAATCCACTGTTATCACAACTTTGGAACTTATTATTCTGTGTGATGACCTTTTGCCTCATTATATGCCACTTTGAGCAGAGTCCTCTGTTACGTGTGGCTGAAAATATCTTAAAATGATTTTTCAAGTTTATAAACCGAAAACTAATGCCCAACTGAATCAAACCAATCTCTAAAAACTTCCAAAGATACATCCTAAGTGTCTTTCAACTAGAATTTTTCCTTTTGCTAGCATCTGTGCTACTTCTTAGATAAAAGAAGTAGCTTCCAAAGTTCTTAGGCATGATCCTCATGGTGTTAGTCTGGTATCCTTTTCCAAAACTTTGCTAAATTCAGGTCTAGAATAATGTATGTAAAACACTAATTTTATCAAATCACTTTGCTATGTAAAAACTTCCAGTGATTCTGTGTTAACAAAGTTTCCCTTCGCTTCCTATATAGGAAATTTCCTTATCTGGCATATCTCTCTAATGTTATTTCCCATCACCTTCTATCAAAATGCTTTATTTTAAGCCACTGTTAGGTAATTTAATTAGTATCTTTACATTTTTACAAAAAAAGTAATTTGCTGTTACGAACATTCCAAGCATTTTTTTCTTTAGTATATGCTGTGTTATCTATTTAAAATTGGGTGTTTAAGCCTAGTCCCTTTGTTGATACTTAAAGCAAATCTTTCTACATGTTTGGCGTGCCACTTTCCACTCAGCATAAACTTCTGTTCATATCACAGTATTGATTGCAACACCCCATTGATTATATCTCTCTAGGTAAATGTCCTTTCTCTATTGAGAATTTAAGTTTGAAAGAAATCACCCCGTTTCTGCTCTTACATGGTCAATAGTAGCAAATCCTTTATTTTCTTACATATTCAAACCCTAGCTTAGTACATGGAAAACAGCTATTGTCCAGCTGATTGTCAAAGTAATGAATACGTGATTTACGCATCAATTTAAACTTTACGGTGAAAGACTATTTGAATCTCGTAACTTTATTGGTAATGAAGTATCAAGTAAATTTTTTTCTCATTTTGCAAATATTGTGGCATACATAAAACATGTTTCAAAATGTGTAATTTTCTTACATTGAAGAATAACTTAGGTCAATAGAGTGATAAAAGGTATTGAAAAATGAATATTTTTAAAATACAAAAAAGCAATTTAGACTTGCAGAGAAGTCCTATGTTTGATGTATTCTAATTACATATATGATCTTCATGTTATTACTTCACCAATTTGAATCTCAGTTTCTATACGTGTACAGGGATAACATTACAGTTATGTACAACATTATGGGAATAAAATAATTTATATTAAACTCTTCTGCAAATGATTAGCAGGTATACAAGGAATAGTTCTAAATTTGCCAAATCCTGTTTCATATATAATCAAAAATATTTGTCAGAGGCAGGATCTGCTATGGCATATATGGTATATCAATTTGTGCTAATCTAGCACATTTACAAGGAAGAGAATCACAAGTTTTATTGGCTAGAGGTAAACAAAGCTTTTTAAAGGTATCTGCACCCATACTGCTGTCTTCCCTACCTTCTCTCTAAACACAAGTAAACTCATAGGTTTTATTATGCTAAATTATAAAGAGATTATTTGCTCTTATCTGAAATTATATTGATGCTATATCATAAGAATTTGTGTATGTATTCTACTGGGAAACAGTATAAAAAGTAGTTAACTCACTTCTATGGAAAACAAGCAAAAAAACATTGCTTAAAGGCTGGATCATCAGTTCATGAATAATGTATAATACACCACTAAAAAGGATGCCTTAAAAACAACATTGCATGACAATAGTTTTAACAAATGCAGGTGAAAACATGTGAGGGCTTTGTATGTTACGCACTACAGCAGTAATGTCCAATAGACACTGCAATTCTGGAGATGCTCTATATCTGTGATGTCTTCAGCACTTGAAATAAGGTCAGTGTGACTGAAGAATGGCCCTTTAATTAATTTAATACATCTAAATTAATTTAGATGTCGCATACTGCCAGAAGCTACTGTATTGGACAAGTAGAGATCTTCTTAATTTGGGGAAAGAAAAGCAAGTCTCTCAGCTTGAGAATCATGAGGCACCCACTATGTCTGCCCCACTAAGCTCTCAATGGAGAGAACTTGAAAGTCACATAGGCAGGCCACAGGCCCCTAGACTGTCTCAGAGTTGCTAATAATAAGTAGAGAGCCAGGCAAGGTGGTTTATGTCTGTAGTCACAGAAAAGTCGCTTGGACCCAGGAGTTCGAAGCTGCAGAGAGCTATAATTGCACCAGTGAACTCAAGCCTGGGTGACAGAGCAAGACTTTTTCTCTCTCTCTGTCTCAATATGTGTAATTAAATATTATATATTTATAAGAATTTATATAAATTTATATATAATTTGAATTTTAATTACATGTTTATTTATATATTATGATTCTTATCATATGTCAAATTCTTATGATATAATATCAATATAATTTTAAGATAAGAGCAAATAACCTGTTTATAATCTAGCAATAATAAAACCTATGGGTTTACTTGTGTTTAGAGAGAAGGTAGGAAAGACAGTAGTATGGGTGCAGATGCCTTTGAGAAGCTTTGCTTACCTCTAGCCAATAAAACTTGTGATTCCCTTATTTCTTTGTAAATGTGCCAGAGTAGCACAATTATATGTTAATTTAATTATATGTTAATTAAAATTATATACCTAATTAAAAATCTGTATGTCTGAAAACTAAAAAAAATTGACAATAGAGGTTGTACTAAAATAGATAAAGGATGGAATAATGAAAGAGAACAAAATGCAATACAAGAAAAAGGGAAGCAGACAGAGAATAAAACAAAAGGAATGAGGAAGCAGAGCTAATTTAAACCTGTCAAGGATACTTGAGGACCATCACCCAAAGGTCTTACAATGAAAGAAGGAAAACAACCTGTGCATTACAGTGATAACTCTAATAGAGGGTCAAAGAGAAAACCATTTCCATGCTAAGGACAAATACTGTAAAACAGTAAGCATAAAGAATAATATAGATAGGAATAATATTAGGGATAGGAATAATATTCAGGAGGGGCCATATTAAACAAAACTTCCATGTATAGTTGCTCATGTTGTGGCCTGCACAGAAAGATACCTTGATGAGGGCAAATAAGGGGTTAATTTCAGGCGATCCATCACTTACCAAACAATAAGGCCTGGTGTCATTCTGCATCTGTGAGAAAAAAAGGATACCACTTCCAATTTTTCTATCTTGAATCAGATTATTTTCTAAGCCTTCCATGCAGGTGTTCTCTTTTTGTATTTGCTCAAATGCACAGTGTATATATAAGCGGAAACCCCAAAATGAAGATCCCACAATTCATTCTAGAACTGTGATAAATGGAGGGTGATAGCTGACTGTATACAAGGAGCGGGGAGATAAAAACACAACAGATATTATAGTTTCTGCATTTAAATGATTTGAAACATCTTCAGTATATTCATTTAAATCAAAAATGAATAAATATAGGAGAAAGCTAGAGGTGAAAAAGTTTAATTACAATTTTAGTTTTATATCTATCTGTTTTGTTTTACAGGTGTTCTCTCAATGTGAAACCTGAAATTACAATCATTATGAGACAACAGTGTCTCTACTATAAAAACCAATTGTTTTCTCCTTCACATGCATGTACTTAAAGATACGTTGATTATTTTTTCATAATAGATGTAAAAAGGAGTAATTGCCATGATTCACAAATAAAAGGTAATTATCTTAGTACATTAATTTTATAAATGCTGTTTATTATTATTATTATTATACTTTAAGTTCTAGGGTACATGTGCATAACGTGCAGGTTTGTTACATATGTATACCTGTGCCATGTTGGTGTGCTGCACCCATCAACTTGTCAGCACCCATCAACTCATCATTTACACCAGGTATAACTCCCAATGCAATCCCTCCCCCCTTTTCCTCTCCCCATGATAGGCCCCGGTGTGTGATGTTCCCCTTCCCGAGTCCAAGTGATCTCATTGTTCAGTTCCCACCTATGAGTGAGAACATGCGGTGTTTGGTTTTCTGTTCTTGTGAGAGTTTGCTGAGAATGATGGTTTCCAGCTGCATCCAAGTCCCTATAAAGGACACAAACTCATCCTTTTTTATGGCTGCATAGTATTCCATGGTGTATATGTGCCACATTTTCTTAATCCAGTCTGTCCCTGATGGACATTTGGGTTGATTCCAAGTCTTTGCTGTTGTGAACAGTGCCACAATAAACATACGTGTGCATGTATCTTTATAGCAGCATGATTTATAATCCTTTGGGTATATCCTCAGTAATGGGATGGCTGGGTCATATGGTACTTCTAGTTCTAGATCCTTGAGGAATTGCCATACTGTTTTCCATAATGGTTGAACTAGTTTACAATCCCACCAACGGTGTAAAAGTGTTCCTATTTCTCCACATCCTCTCCAGCACCTGTTGTTTTCTGACTTTTTAATGATTGCTATTCTAACTGGTGTGAGATAGTATCTCATTGTGGTTCTGATTTGTATTTCTCTGATGGCCAGTGATAATGAGCATTTTTTCATGCATGTGTTGGCTGTATGAATGTCTTCTTTTGAGAAATGTCTGTTCATATCATTTGCCCACTTTTTGATGGGGTTGTTTGTTTTTTTCTTGTAAATTTGTTTGAGTTCTTTGTAGGTTCTGGATATTAGCCCTTTGTCAGATGAGTAGATTGCAAAAATTTTCTCCCATTCTATAGGTTGCCTGTTCACTCTGATGGTAGTTTCTTTTGCTGTGCAGAAGCTCTTTAGTTTAATTAGATCCCATTTGTCAATTTTGGCTTTTGTTGCCATTGCTTTTGGTGTTTTAGACATGAAGTCTTTGCCCATGCCTATGTCCTGAATGCTATTGCCTAGGTTTTCCTCTAGGGTTTTTATGGTATTAGGTCTTACATTTAAGTCTCTAATCCATCTTGAATTAATTTTCATATAAGGAGTAAGGAAAGGATCCAGTTTCAGCTTTCTACTTATGGCTAGCCAATTTTCCCAGCACCATTTATTAAATAGGGAATCCATTCCCCATTTCTTGTTTTTCTCAAGTTTGTCAAAGATCAGATGGCTGTAGATGTGTGGTATTATTTCTGAGGACTCTGTTCTGTTCCATTGGTCTATCTCTCTGTTTTGGTACCAGTACCATGCTGTTTTGGTTACTGTAGCCTTGTAGTATAGTTTGAAGTCAGGTAGCGTGATGCCTCCAGCTTTGTTCTTTTGACTTAGGATTGTCTTGGAGATGCGGGCTCTTTTTTGGTTCCATATGAACTTTAAAGTAGTTTTTTCCAATTCTGTAAAGAAACTCATTGGTAGCTTGATTGGGATGGCATTGACTCTATAAATTACCTTGGGCAGTATGACCATTCTCACGATATTGATTCTTCCTATCCATGAGCATGGTATGTTCTTCCATTTGTTTGTGTCCTCTTTGATTTCACTGAGCAGTGGTTTGTAGTTCTCCTTGAAGAGGTCCTTTACATCCCTTGCAAGTTGGATTCCTAGATATTTGATTCTCTTTGAAGCAATTGTGAATGGAAGTTCATTCATGATTTGGCTCTCTGTTTGTCTGTTACTGGTGTATAAGAATGCTTGTGATTTTTGCACATTAATTTTGTATCCTGAGACTTTGCTGAAGTTGCTTATCAGCTTAAGGAGATTTTGGGCTGAGACAATGGGATTTTCTAAATATACAATCATGTCATCTGCAAAGAGGGACAATTTGACTTCTTCTTTTCCTAACTGAATACCCTGTATTTCTTTCTCTTGCTTGATTTCCCTAGCCAGAACTTCCAACCCTATGTTGAATAGGAGTGGTGAGAGAGGGCATCCCTGTCTTGTGCCAGTTTTCAAAGGGACTTCTTCCAGTTTTTGCCCATTCAGTATGATATTGGCTGTGGGTTTGTCATAAATAGCTCTTATTATTTTGAGATACGTTCCATCAATACCGAATTTATTGAGCATTTTTAGCATGAAGGGCTGTTGAATTTTGTCAAAGGCCTTTTCTGTATCTATTGAGATAATCATGTGGTTTTTGTTATAAATGCTAATTTAAACACGATCTTTAATAGGCTATAAACACCTATAATTAATAAACACCTATAATTCAAAATAAAATGAAAGCACCATTAAAAAGTTAAAGAAAATTAAATGCCACAAGAAATATTGATATGTATGTCTTATAGATTTCAAAGGAGAATGTGAATAATTGAGAAGAATCTTCAATAAGGCAGTAATCTCCCATGTAAGTGCAGAAAGGTCGTCATACGGATTTTTATTGGTTTTAGATGAGTGGATTGTCAATCCTAGCAAAAGAGGGACATAAGTTAAATGAAAGCAAAAAAAAAATGCACATATATGGTTTGGAAGAGATTTATTAGTCTTATTTGAACAGTAAGACATAGGAGAAGAACGGTGAAAAAGGCTGAAAAGACACTTTACCTCACTGATTCAAAGGATCAAAAAAAAAAAAAAATGAATGCATCATTGAATTAGTGACGTGAGGTCTTTGAAAGTCTGATCAAAAACACATCTGCAGGACAGTCATGGTGGCTCACGCCTGTAATCCCAGCACTTTGGGAGGCCGAGGCAAGTGGATCACCTGAGGTCAGGAGTTCAAGACTAACCTGGCCAACATGGTGAAACCCTGTCTCTACTAAAAATAAAAAAATAAAAAAAAATAAAAAAAAAAAAAATTAGCCAGGCATAATGGCACTCGCCTGTAGTCCTAGTTACCCAGGAGGCTGAGGCAGGAGAATCACTCGAGCCTGGGAGGAGGAGGTTGCAGTGAGCAGGGACTGAGCCACTGTACTCCATCCTGGGCGACAGAGCAAGACTCCACCATCTCAAAACAAAACAAAACAAAACATCTGCATTGTTGTGTGGCATGGACTACTGGTGATAGAAGATGCCTGAAAAAGTAAGGTAAACTGTATAGGTAATAACATGAGAATTAAATATTATACCTGGAATAAACTCACTTATATATAAGATATAATCTAAAAGATAAATTTGAAAATCATCATCCTGAATTTGAAACTGCCAGTGCAAAGTTATAACAGTGAGTAAAATTGAACATAACCGACTTTATCTTGTTTCTCATCTCACAAGCTAATTGTCTTTGCTTATCCTTGTATATTGGTCAGCCTGACTATGGGAGAAATTTAGTTTATAGTTTAACTTTAAACCAAGGACGATAATAGTTACTTCCCCAAACTAGCCCCATCCTCCCCAAACCTTGTTCATGGACAGAAGCCATCTTGGCAAAACTAATGAAAGGCCACAAGGTGAGAATGATGATAGGGGCCTGAATTCTGCTAAGACTTAGGCATAGTTAAATGATAACTATTCATTGTTTTCTAACTTGCATTTCCGTATTTGCTTACTATTCAGGAGTCAGTAGCCAGTAGTCATAAGACTTTTAACTTTCCCAATTGCTCCTATTGATCACAACAATCTAAGCCTGATGTTTGAGATATTTTTCAGGCTTTGCATTCCAGAGGATCAGCTGACACCACCCAGACAGATGACCTCCACCCAGGAACTGACTTGGTGCACAATGACAGTTTTGGCATTCTTGTGCTTTCATCCCCAATCAGCCAATCAGTAGAACCCATTTCTAAGCCCCCTGCCTGCCAAACCATCCTTAATTGTCTCCAAATTCCTGGGGAGGCAGGTTTGAGAGACATCTCCCTTCCTCCTTGCTAGAAGGCCATGGGATTATTGAACTTTTTCTCTGCTATAACACCTGTTTTCTCAGTGTATTCACTTTTTCTGTGGAGCAGGCAAAAAGAACCCACAGGGTTATAACAGACTATCAGTCCGTCATATAAACACAAAACTATTGGAATGGTTTCCATAACTGAGGGATTATTTTTTCATTCCTTCCTTTTTTTGAGAAACTACCACATGTCAGGGATATAAAAATAAGAGCCCATGATGATATTTGGAAGAGCTTATAAGTATAAAAGGCATTACTAGCATACTGCATTTCCACATGAACTCTGTCTGGTTTAAATACATACACCTGAAAATTAAAAATTATTACTACTATTTACAAATGATGGTTTAAAAATGTTCTCTACTATGCACTGTGTTATCAAAGCCTGAAAATATACACCTTTGGACTTGCCTTAGGCCTTCTTAAAATTTTCAAAATGCTTCTAAATTATATTTTCTAAGTTTGAAAATGTAACTCACGGAGTGATACTGGATTTCAATTCACTCTCATAACCCAAGGACTGCCTCCATATCTTTAGACCTTTCCAGGAGAATGGAATTCTATTAGCAAATGCATAACAATATAGGACAGCAGTAGTTAGCTGCCCTTTCTATTTCTGTATTTACATAGGATAGAACATTTTACTTTATAATTTAATAATTAGTTTTACATTATTTTGGCGCATCCTTGGACAGTTGAGCTTATTGAATAAAAAGCATTATGTACTGGTGATTTCCATGATTAAAACTTTACTGATTACATTATGATGTCTTTCTTATGTAAGACCATATTGAAAAAGAAAAGAAATGTTACTACAAGTCTCTTTTCTTTTTTTGTAACATTACAGCAACATAAAATAGCAGCAAATTTTGAGGCTTTTTGAAAAAGAAATTACCTATCATTAAACTTTGAATTAAAACCTGTCACACTGAGTGATGTGACTATGCTATATAATTTTGCTTAAAAAGAGATTGAGTTATTTAAGTTTAACATCAATCCCTGTTGTAGTTTACTTACATTTTTAAAATTGTAGGCTGGGTGCAGTGGTTCACGCCTGTGATCCCAGCACTTTGGGAGGCCGAGTTGGGTGGATCACAGGAGGTCAGGAGTTCGAGACCAACCTAACCAACATGGTGAAACCCCGTCTCTACTAAAAATATAAACATTAGCTGGGCATGGTGGCAAGCATCTGTAGTCCCAGCTACTCAGGAGCCTGAGGCAGGAGAATCACTTGAACCTGGGAGGCAGAGGTTGCAGTGAGCCAAGATCGCACCACTGCAGCCTGAGCGACAGAGTGAGACTCTGTCTCAAAAAAAAAATAAAACGAAAATAAAAACAGTAAATTTCAACTAAACCTTCAAATACTTGAGGTTAAATTATAAATTGTCTCTATATCTTCTTAGTATTTGTAAGTTGATAGTCACAAATATATATATATATATATATATATATATATATATATATATATTTTTTTTTTTTTTGAGATGGAGTCTTGCTCTGTCACCCAGGCTGGAGTGCAGTGGCCAGATCTCAGCTCACTGCAAGCTCCTCCTCTCGGGTTCACGCCATTCTCCTGCCTCAGCCTCCCGAGTAGCTGGGACTACAGGCACCCGCCACTTCGCCCGGCTAGTTTTTTGTATTTTTTAGTAGAGACGGGGTTTCACAGTATTAGCCAGGATGGTCTCGATCTCCTGACTCATGATCCGCCCGTCTCGGCCTCCCAAAGTCCTGGGATTACAGGCTTGAGCCACCGCGCCCGGCCCACAAATATATTTTTACAAGTGTTAACTGAAACATACATTCTCCAGACATAATGGATTTTGGGAGGTTATTGGTCTGCATTAATTTTAAATGTCTGCCAATCTTAGTTTACGTTAACCATATTTATGCTTCAACTAACACAGAAAATCTGTCTGTATTTTACCCATTTAAAGATTGTTGAAATTGAAAATTTTACATTTATAATAATATTTCAGAACTCTATGCATTCTAAAGAATTATTTTGTGTTATGCATGGAGTAGTATTTAATGTTTACATTAAGGATATATATACATAGACAGAGTCATATCATTTTATTTAATAATTTGTCAAAATCTCAGTGAACTGCCAAACCTGTGAGAAGAAAACTGGCTAGTCTATTGTCAATTTGAATAATGAGTGTTTAAGTTTTATTGTTCATATTATTGATCATATTTGAGGATGACATTGTTAATGATCATTTTCTTGTGTGCATCAATCATGGAAAAATACTGCTAATGATCTCTGCTCCTTGCAGCACCACAGCGGGTGATTCACCAGCAAATGCCTGTAGGCTACTGGGAATCTCAACGTCTGTTTTCTGCTGTCAGCTCACACATCTGTCTGCCACTGCCATAGGAGAAAAGAATGGCTTTTTCCTTCCCGCCTTCCAAAGCTTGTATGAGTAGCTATCCTTGACAGCGTCTCAACTGGAAACAGCTGGCAGGATATTCTGGCAAATATTATTTGCACATTTTTCCAGGGTAAGTAAGGGAAAATGCAGAAAGGGCAGGAATGCTGCTGCAATGACAGGAAACAATCTGCATACCGCTTGTGACAGGATGAAAGAAAAGACAGAAAGAGGCATTTGGCTTTTATCCCTAATAATCATATTTAGGGAAGAAGGGAAATATTTAAATGCCAAATTATGAACTTGTATAAACATATGACCTGAGGAGTTGCTGAAAACATGGAATCTACGCACAGTGAACTGAAGCGTCTTTCCCGAGGTTGAACCTACAACAGCGTGATTGAAAATGTGCTGTGAGACAGCTGGCCTGCAGCAAAGCCTCCTGCTCCCTAGATCGTTCCCCTGCCACATGTCTACACTTATCAGTTTAGTTAGTATTATTTTCATCTTGAAGATAAGTTGTGATGAGCATTAAAATAACCTGGATCTTAAAAAAAGAAGGAATGAGTAACGGGAGAAAAAGAAAAACAGAAAGGGAGAGGGATAAAAATAACAATTTTAAAATTCCAGATTATACATCTAAATAATTATGTAAGAAAGCAGAAGTATCCATAGATATAATTTATAAGAAAACAAATGTCATGAGGTGTTCTACTGCACAGGATCTGAACTTAGTTGTTCTCGTAACTTTGACTCCAGAAGGATTCAAAAAGGCATGTCGGTGAAAGATTCCTTGAATGTAAGCAGCTGTGGCCTCATCCTAAATGTGTGGCACCGCTACTGAGGGCAGCAACATCTTTGCCTAGATCTTCTTTAGCATGTTGTTGAATTGTGTAGAGGTAAATTAGTTTCCCTTGGTTCTTTCTCACTTTCAAAACTAAGTTGTTCAATTTTCCTCTTGATTCTGAATCATGTCCTCTGTTTCCTAGTAAATTCATTTTCTAATTATGTTAAATAGAATAAGTTTCTTGCTGTTGTAAAAATTGAGGCCTTATAGTGCATTTTGGACAGGAGATTCTGAAGGACAGTGTTAATTTGAAATGAGCTACAGAACATTTGGAGTTGACAGAAGTGAAAATTTAGCTGTATAAAGAGTAAGAAATATGATAAATTATGGTACGAAATTGTTGGGGTCCAGAAACAATATCCCCAAATATAGTGTTTTACATATTGGACTAAAGAAGTAGCCTCAAGATCTCTCTGATCTTCCCCCACCTTCCTGCCATTCAATCCTCTGGTCCTCCCAAGTCACAGGATAAAGCTGTTCTCTGAAGTTATTTTATCTATCGAGATCCCTGACTTCCAAAAAGGAACAAAAGTGCTTTCCATCCCCTGCCTAAAGTCTTATTATCTATCATAGAAGACTGAGAAATGCAACCACATCTGGATGCACTATTTCACAAGATAGTAACTGTTTCTCAGTTTCATTCCAATTTCAAAGAGAATCATTTACAAGTTAATGTTTACATCTACGGCATCCATTCATTTCCCCTGAAAGATTTTTACTCCTATGCACCCCACTTTCCTCTCCCCAGTAAAGAAGGAATTTCACACCAACCATCTGGCTCTTCTCTTCAGTTTTTATAATTTGTATGACTCCCATGCACACTTGTGTATGTAATAAATTTGTTACACTTTTATCTTATTAACCTGTCTTCTGTTACAGGGATGTTGGCTGCAACACTTTATGGTGGGGATAAAAGGGATTACCTCATTTCTACTTTACACATTGGTGATACAGCTTATTACATTATTATCCATTAATCTCTGGAAGGAAAACCTCTTAGAAAAAAAGGTGTTTCGGAAATTGAAAACCTTTAATACTTGTCAAATTTGCAAAAAGACAGTGAGGGACTCTGCTTATATTGCTACACTAGGAAAAATAAATATTCATTGGAAAAGTAGCTTGAAACAGGAGAGGAGTAGAGGTCACCAATTTTGACAAGTAAAGTCTATTTCCACATTCCGTACTTGTGGAAACCTCTGAAGAAATCCTCACCTCAATAGGGTGCAGTAAGGCAGACTATATCTTAAGGAGTTTCCAAAAGAAGATATTTTTTCACTCAATATACAGGTAGTTCCCTATAAATAGGTTATAAAATCAGTTTAGTTAGTTCCAATAACAATGTTTAGTGAAATAAATAGTAAAATAAAACAACAGTAAAAAATATGAATAGTAAAAGTAGGAAATGTATTATGTATGTAATGTAGAAACTTGCGAAAGTATTTTGTGTTTGTCTGTATTGCATCATGATGAAAAATGTGTTTCTAATGGTGAAATTGGTGAAAATTTAAAAATTACTATCTTAACAAAGCAGAAAGGAATAGAGTTAAGATTGAGTCATGAGACTTTTAACATTGCTGTCAAAACATCTGTGAGCATTGTTTATTTCTTATTCAATTATTTTAGTATGTTTTTCTTTTTTTTTTTTTTTGAGACGGAGTCTCGCTCTATTACCCAGGCTGGGGTGCAGTGACCAGATCTCAGCTCACTGCAAGCTCCGCCTCCCGGGTTTACGCCATTCTCCTGCCTCAGCCTCCTGAGTAGCTGGCGCTACTGGCACCCGCCACCTCCCCAGGCTAGTTTTTGTCTTTTTTAGTAGAGCGCGGTTTCACCGTGTTAGCGAGGATGGTCTCGATCTCCTGACCTCGTGATCCGCCTGTCTCGGCCTCCCAAAGTGCTGGGATTACAGGCTTGAGCCACTGCGCCCGGCCAGTATGTTTTTCTTTATCCAGAGATATCACACAGATAAGAAGCTGGACTGTCTCATATTATGTTGCCCTAGAACAGGAAAAATTCAAACCAAGGCAGCATTATTCAAGGGAAGGCAACCCATAAACCTCTGACATAGAATTTGTTCTTCATGCGAGATCATGTACTCCAAGCAGTCAAAAAATATTACCTCTGAAAAACAGATAGAAAATAAATAGAAATTCTTAGCAAACATAAAACTCATGTACACACAATTACATGACATATGTGTGAATTTTAAGCCTTCATTGGAAAATTTAAAACATTCTATATAAAGTTTTTTATTAATAAATTATGAGAAAATATCTCCACTAAAGGTTATTCACTTAGTCTATAAAAAATTCCTAAAATATTTCTAAAAACAATTTTTCAACATTCTGTAGTAGGTAGGATGGCCCCGAAAGATCTCCTTGCCCTAATACTGGACACTGAATTTATTACTTTATAAAGTAGAAAACAACATATAAGTAGGATTATTTATCTGCTGTTACATAAAAATCATCCTGAGTTGTCAAAGATGGTCCATTTTTAATGTTAGCAGCGGAAGATATCTAAGCCATGCAGCACCCGAGTATGTTAGCAGTGGTGAATCCATACAGGTCTACAGTTCTAGCCTCCTCAGAATAAAGAATTCAACCAAGAGGCATAAGACAGAGAGAATAAGGCAAATTTTAGAGCAGGAGTGAAAGTTTACTAAAAAGCTTTAGAGTGGAGCAAAATGAAGTAATGTACACTTGTAAGAGGGCCAAGCAGGTGTCTTGAGAGATCAAGTGTTCGGTTTGAACTTTTGACTTGGGATTTATATGTCCCCATACTTCCAGCATCCTGCATGACCTCTCCCCGATTCTTTCTTTGGGATAGGCGGTTGGCATGTGCAGTGGCCTGACAGTGCTTGGGAGGGGCCTCATGAGCAGTGTAATTACTGGAATTGCACATGTGCTCACTTGAGGCACTCTTCCCTTGCCAGTCGGAATAGTCCAAGGCGGTCATGTAAACAGTTAAACTCTGCCATTTTGCCTCTTAGTGCAAATGCGTGAGCCCTCTCACCCAACTCCTGAGATCTTCTCAGGAAGCTGCTGATCACCAGCTTCAGGTGTTTCTATCTACTGGGAGACTGTCTTTCCCTGGCACCAGTTGCAACCAATTATTATTTTAGAGAGACAGTTTAACAACTGCCTGACCATCATCTGATGGTCACCTGACATTCCTGGTGAGTGGGGTCCCTCTCCACTCTGCTTATGTCTGACTAGCTACCTACTGTAACTTTATTACAGGAATCCTTAAAAAAAGAGAACTCTCTTCAGCTGGAGCCAGAAGTGATGCAATAGGAAGAGGGAGAGTTTAGAAGTATAAAATGCATTTGTCCTTTTGCTGGCTCCAAGAGGGAAGAGGCAATATGATGAAGAAAGCAGGTGGCCTTAAAGAGCTGAGAGAAGTCCCAGAAAGAGAGGCAGCAAGGAAATGGGAAACCTCAGCATTACAACTACAGGGAATTGAATTCTGCCAACAATACTTCTCCCCTAAGAATTAAACATCAGATCTTCCCTCAGGAACTCCAGATAAGAGCCCAGGCCAAAAGACAACTTGATTGTGACCTCGTCAGACCTGGAGTTGGAAAACCAGATGCACCCTCCTAGAATTCCTTACTTACAAAATTGTAAGTCAATACATGTGTTGTACTTTACTCTGCTAGTTTTGTGGTAATTTGTGACTGCAGCAATAGAAAACTAATAAATATACTGAACTTAAACATTTATTCTTTATATCTTGAGTTGAATGTTCACCTACATAGTGACAATTATTCCATAAAAATAAATATCTATTCATAATATATTTTTTATTTAGCATACCCCTAAAGTGAGTTAGGCTTTGCACTGAGGAATCACTAGGTTGATATGAAAACACTAAGACTAATACCTTGTGCTTAAAATTCTTAATGTGATTTTTGTTAAATGTTTACTCTTTATGATTTATGCGTCTGATAGCTTTGCAAATTTTTTCGCTTTAAAAAATGGGCAATCTAGAAATATTTTATTTCCTCTCAAATGGGTTATGCAGATATTTTCCAATACTAGGCAAGCATAGAAGTAAAAAGCATTATGATGAAGAATAAGTACACAAAATAGTTTGTTTATTCTGAGTCATTAATTTTGAGGTTGTATAGCATAAAAGATCAGAAAAAATGGCAGTGATCTTTGTTAAACACTAGCTTTGATCTTAAAATGTTTAACTCCATGCTCTCTGGAATAATAGGAAATGTGTAAATATATATCTTATATTCTGGCTTAACTAAATTCCTTATTTTCTTCTCATCAATAAGTACTGTCTTTTACCTTTTTAAAGTGAATGAAATTAGATAATAAAAATTTAAATAAAATATTCAATAAGTTAGTGTGTATTTCTCACTAGAAAACTCTAAATAGCATGAAGGACTTATTTTAATTTTTACTTATTTTCCAATTGAACACAAAGTACAGATATAACTGTAAATTTTTACTTTGGATTCTTAAACCTTCAGGACTTGCTATGATCCTTCATCTTTAGTATTTAAAATTTCTTTTGTAGGCATGAGCTGAGAGAAAAGTAAAAAAATAATAATAAACTTTGTCAATATAGAAAAGGGAACCCCCCCCCCCCCACACACACACACACTAAATCTCTAAGCTCTTGAGAAAATAACAATGTTCCCTGGATTTCATAAAAGAAACAGATGGACAGACCCTTAGGCTCAGGGTGGAAATGATGGTAGGAGGCTGGGTGTGTGTATTAGGTGAGCTGAGCTTGATGAATCCTCTAGCTCTGCCTCCCAGGCTTTGAAACACTATTGAAATGTCTGCAGCATTTTTAACAAGAAATAGAAATTCCAATTTGAAAAATAGGTCAAACTAACTTGGGTAAATAAGAAAATGTTAGACTTCTCTACCCATACTAAGCTACTGAAAGTAACCCTATGAATCAGGAAAAAAAAAAAAATCCTTTAAATTCTATAAGAAAATTGCAACTATGTAGCTTATTCTGTTAACGTATCATACAGGAATTGAAAGAAATAAGTAATCATTATTAGTTATGTGTTCATTTTTTACTATATGCCAAAATATTATTTTTATAGTAATAAAAATTTATATTAGGGTACACATAGACAAATTGATCAATGCAACATAGAAGAGAGTCAAAAAACTAATATAAATTACAAATGATATAGTACTTGAAATAATATATATTTAATATA
The DNA here is from genome assembly GCF_003255815.1 of Theropithecus gelada. Classification (NCBI taxonomy): domain Eukaryota; kingdom Metazoa; phylum Chordata; class Mammalia; order Primates; family Cercopithecidae; genus Theropithecus; species Theropithecus gelada. The sequence goes on from NC_037672.1 coordinate 114,906,065, forward strand.
AAGAAATTTAAAATCTTTGACATATGCTTACTTAATAATTGTATGAGAGGCATCATGTTAACCTTTAGAAAAGTTATTATTTGATGGTAAGTTCTTTAATGATATAACTACTATTGGTCCTACTATTACTCTGACTATATTTTCCATAAATATTACAAATTAGGCCTAGTGAACTAATAGATACACGACATATGGGGAAAAAAATCTGTGTTTCAATGAAAACTATGCATTATTTATGGCACATTTCACATTACATTATTTTGATTCTATAAGCTTCTTTGCAACTCTGTTAAGTGGTAGATAACTAACAGAAATGAAAACCAATTCTTGTCTATAGACATACAACTGAATTGTTCCATGGAGAGATAATTCACTCATTCTTAATACTCAAAGATGAGTTTTGGAACTGTTTACAAATTCTTGCCAGTGTTCCTGATACATAATTGTGTGTGGGGTTTGGGTTCTCCTTTGAACCAGTTATTGCACTTCACAGGTTTCCTCATTAATGAGTTAAATAAAATCTTTAATGCACATTCATTTTTATATCTGTATGAGAATTAACCAAATTTTGTATTGTCTTGGAAATTTATCTTTTAGCAGTTCTGGAGGTCTTCTACTAAAATGCCAAGTGTATCCACCTAAGAAAGCCAGGTACTCTGTCACCAGACAAGTACACTTCATGGGCAGTGGAAGCCCAGGTGTGTCATTTCTGGGCATGCACAGATGAATCTAGAACAGTAACAGGACTTTGCTGACTCTCTCCTTTTCTAATTTTAATTTAACTATCTACTAATATTTTACATTTTCTTTTTGGCTTATTTGTCATTAGTAATCATTATTGGCAGCATAATTAGAATTATGGATTTATGGTCTAGCCATTTGCTAATTTTGGTAAAAGTATTAGTGACATATAGAGATCAATTATCTTAAGGAGAGAGACAATGGATAATTTGGTATGTTTGTCTTTTTATTTTGGCTTTGTTTTTTGTACATTTTGAGCTCAAATCAATTAAGGATTTTGTGATCACCAGGAAAGATAAGAGCTATTTGATATCTGAGCTGGTGAGTTTCTGTGTTTCTGTTTTTTACTTTTGGTGCATGGCTAAAAGTTTGGAGTTTAGAATTCAAAATTTTGCAATTGAAACTATAGGCTGTAAGTGTAGCTCCTTGGCAAAGGTCTTTCCTCCACAGGATACTTCAACAATCAAAGATTAGAACCAATAAGAACTGAATCTGATTCAGTCCATTCTTATAGATTCTAATTGATTCTAGAGAATTCCAGAATTCCACTGTGTTGTTGCTCTTCCCTACTTGTGCTATGCCCTATAGACTTCAACCTCCAGTACCAGATGTGAAGACAACAGCCTTATAGAAACTGTATAACTAGTTATCATATTTGTGTAAGTCAAATTTCTAGAACAAATCTTTGTATGTCTATGTATGTACAGATGCCCCTCAACTTACAAAGTAGTGTCCTGATAAACCAAGTGTAAGCTGAAAATATTGCAACATTTATTTAGTACACCTAAACTACCAAACATCAGACTGTTCCTCACACAGTGCGTGGGTTCATCGCTTGGTGGGTGACAGTCCAATGACCATGACCAAGTCAGATTTCACAAGGATTTTATTGCTTTTAACAAGTAAGGAAGACACCAGAGGTAATTTCCAAAGAAACGCTTCCCCAAACAATGCTCTTCCCCAAAGAGCATTTATCCAGCTGGTTAGCTGAGTTATTGTACGTAGAGGTAGAGTAAAAGCAGCACAGGCACAGTTGTCAATCATGCTTCTATATACATTGCATGTACAGAAAATGGTGAATAACGTCCTTCTTGGGTGTGGATTTTATTATGGTAATGAGGGGAGTTCAGAAACATTCATCTCAACTGAAGCTCATTTCTATACACCAATAGTCCAAGCTGAGTGCCAAATCCAGAATGCAATCCCATTCACAGAATGCAATCCCATTCACAGTAGTCACATATACACAAAATACTTAGGAATACAGCTAACTAGAGACTTGAAAGATCTCTACAATGAGAATTACAAAACACTTTTGAAAGAAATCGGAGATGACACAAACTACTCTAAAAATATTCCCTGTTCATGGGTAGGAAAAATCAATGTTTTTAAAATAGTCACAGATTCAACACTATTCCTATCAAACTGTCAATAACATTCTTCACAGAATTAGGAAAACAAAATTGTTCTAAAATTAATATGGAGCAACAAAAGAGCCTGAATAGCACAAACAATCCTAAGCAAAGAAAACAAAGCAGGAGACATCATGTTACCCAACTTCAAACTATACTACAAGGCCACAGTAACCAAAACAATGTGGTACTGGTAAAAAAAATTAGACACAGACCAATGGGGCAGAATAGAAAATACAGAAATAAAGCTGCACATGTACAGCCATCTGATATTCAACAACACTTGTAAAAACAAGCAATGGGGAAAGGGCTCCTTATTCAATAAATGGTACTGGAATAGCTGTCTAGCTATATGCAGAAGATTAAAACTAGAACCCTTCCTTACACCATATAGGAAATCAACTCAACATGAATGAAAGACTTAAAGGTAAAGCACAAAACCATAAAAACCCCTAAAGAAAACCTAGGAAATACCATTCTAGATATAGGCCCTGGATACATCATTTCATGATGAAGAGATTAAAAGCAATTGCAGCAACGACAAAATTTGACAAATGAGATCTAATTAAACTAAAGAACTTCTGCATAGCAAAAGAAAATATTCATCAACAGAATAAATATGTAACCCACAGAATCGGAGAAAATAGTTGCAAGATATGCATCCAACAAAGGGCTAATATTCAGAATCTATAAGGAAATTAAATTAAGCAAAAAACAAAGAATCCCATTTAAAAGTGGGCAAAGGACATGAACAGACGCTTCTCAAAAGAAGACATATGTGCAGTCAAGTAGCATATTTAAAAAGCTCAATATCAGTGATTATTAGAGAAATTAATAGAGAAAACCACAATGAGATATTATCTGACACCATTCAGAATGGCTATTATTAAAAAATAAAAAAAAATGACAAATACTGGTGAGGCTGTGGAGAAGACGACACTTATAACACTGCTTGTGGATTGTAAAATAGTTCAGCTACTGTGGAAATCAGTTTAACAATTTCTCAAAGAGCTAAAAATAGAACTACCGTTTGACCCAGCAATCCCATTAGCAATCCAAAGGAATATAGATTGTTCAACCATAAGGACACATGGATGAATAAGTTAATCACAGCACTATTCGCAATAGCAGAGACATGCAATCAACATAAATGCCCATCAGTGGAAGACTGGATAGAGAAAATGTGGTACATATACACCATGGAATACTATGCAGCCAAAATAAAGAATAAGATAATGTCTTTTGCAACAATATGGATGAAGCTGAAGACCATTATCCTAAGTGAACCAATACAGGAACAGAAAACCCAACACCATATGTTCTCACTTATGAGTATAAATTAAACACTGAGTACATACAGACACAATGAAAGGAACAATAGACACCAGGGTCTACTTTAGGATGGAGGATGGGTAGGAGGGTGAGGATAAAAAATTTACCTATCTTGAGACCAGCCTGACCAACATGGAGAAACCCCGTCTCTACTAAAAATACAAAATTACCTGGGTGTAGTGGTGCATGCCTATGATCCTTGCTACTCTGGAGGCTGAGGCAAAAGAATCGCTTGAACCCAGGAGGCAGAGGTTGCAGTGAGTCGAGATGGTGCCATTGCACTCCAGCCTGGGCAACAAGAGTGAAACTCCGTCTCAAAAATATATATATATATGTATATATATACACATACACACACACACACACACACACACACACACACACACACCCCATCTGGCACTATGCTTATTATCTGGGTGATGAAATAATATGGATGCTAACTCCCCACATAATGCTATTTAACTGTAGAACCAATCTGTACATGTACCCTTGACACTATAATAAAAATTACTTAAAAAAATGTAGTGGGTGTTTAGTCAGTTCCATATTTTGTGTTATACTGGAACAGGCTCAAATCCATGACAAAGAGAATCTCCAAAGAGTAACTTTAAAGGTTATGTAAATTTCTGAAGTTGTGCCATTTTATTACTTTTCTATTAACATATCAACCTCTTTTATAAAACAGTTAAAAAATGGTACATTTGTCTAGGACACTTCCCACAAACGGAGCTAGCAGGATGGGAAGTTACACTGGTTAAGTCAGTGAGTGAGTGGTGAGTGAATGTGAAGGCCTAGAACATTATTGTATACAGCTGTAGACTTTATAAACACTGTGCACTTAGGCTCCACTAAATGTATTTAAACTACTTTTTCTTTCTTCAGTAATAAATTAGCTTACTGTAACGTTTTAATGTCATTTTTATACCTCTTGTAATCTATCATGTCTCACCTTTACACACACATAAAAATCCTTCACTTCTCTAACCCTTATTATATCTGTTACTGATGAAGAGTCAGGAAGAGCCTTGATCATCAATTAAAAATGACTTGAAAATGTTAATAATTGAAAAAATGGTACCTCCTTCGTTAAAAGGCCAGAAGATGATCCTTTAATTTCAGGTATCTTATTCACTTTTCGAGAAGAGGCAAACGTTTGCTTTGCTTACTAAGTAAATTTACCCATCCCTTCCAATCTGTGGCATAAACTTAGTGACTACTTCCAATGCAGATAAAAAGAAAAAAAAGAAAAAATGAGAAAGGAGGAAAACAAACAAACAAAAAAGTAGTTTTCAAAATAGTTGAACATGTTTTCTTAGAAACAATAAAAACATATTGAGTATCCAGCTCTCTAATATGAGTTGATTCTAATTGTCTTCTCAGCCTCGTGAGGCTGTCAACTTTGCTACTGGAAGCCAGGAGTCTCCCAGGAGCTTCAATGGCTCAATACATCCAGAAAAACAGAGAAAGGGAGAAAGACTGGGAGGGAGGAGAGATTAGAGACAGAGAGGGAAGTTTCTGAATCAAAGAGCAGAGGTGAGATATATTTCTGTCTATTTTAAGGTTATATTTACTTGTCATTTTTCTGGTGCCCCTTAACTTTGTATTCAGAACCCTTTTTCCCCAGAATCAACCATCAAACCCCAAAATAATATGCCAACTTTTCCTCTACCTTGTTTGTGTAAAAACTGGCTTTAAAGAAATTATCTGGCCTACCTTGTTTGACTGTTCATCGTAAGACTCTCATTCCAGAGAGCGCCTTGCCCATATCCAGAAGGAAGGAATACATGCTTGACAGAGGCCAAAAGACTCTGGACACACAGGTCGTGCTGGATTTCCCCACTCAGTCTATTAGCATTCAATCATGTTTTTTGCCCAACAGTTTTTCTACATGGCTGTGCATACCTAAGCATAAAAATGGACAATATTCCCTGTACCTTTGAGTGTATATTCTGAAGGCTCCTGTGTTATATAAAACTATGATCAGATACATTTTTATGTCTTTCTTCCTATTAATTTCCTCTTGTCAGTGATGTTTGTGAACCTTGAGGGTGAGAAGGGAAAATTTTTCTTTGGTCCCTACAAAAGTAATTTTATCTTTTTTCTTATACATTAAAGACACATTCACAGAAATTATTTCAGTATTAGAGCTATATCATTCTAAAAATAGATGACATTAAGACATATAATTTTTAAAAACACATTTAAATAGAATTTAATATACTTTAAAAGCAGACATAGATGCCATCACATAACCTTGTTTTTTTGTCTTGTTAATTACTGAAAAAAGAGAAAAAGAATTAATTATAAATGTAAAAATTTGATTTTAAAATTTAAGACAAAGTTCAATTTATGAATAACCATTTTGTTTTGTATTCATTTTAATCATACATATGTGTGCGTGTATGTGTGTGTGTATGTATATATATACACAATCATATATCGCCTAATGATGAGAATTTTCTTTTGACGTGAAGTTGAAGCTATAGAACTGAAGTTGCAGGTTCTCTGTGTGTTTCATGTGCCTATAATTGAGAAAAGATTTTACTTCTTACTAAGAGTGTGAAGTATTTTCCTATTTCTGGACAATATCAAAAATTCATTAAGCTATCTGAGTAAAAAATATGTTTTGATTGGTTTGCATAAGTTAAAAAACACAATACTTAAGAATGCGCAATACTTTATATCGCATATTTTATTTTGTACCTTTAATTCATACTTTTTATGGCTGAAGAGTATTCCATTGTGTGGGTATAACACAATGTGTTCATTCACTAACCTCTTGATGGACATTTGTATGGTATACAGGATTTGGCCGTGACAAATGAAACTGCTATATGAATATTCATGTAAAAGTCTTTCTACTAAATAATGCTTTCCTTCCTTTTAGGTAAATAGCTAAGAGTAGAATGGCTGGGTTGTATGGTTGGTGTACATTTAACTTTTAAAGAAATTGCCATTTCCTAAAATAGTTGTACTAGTTTACAATTTCACCATCACTATATGACAGTTAGAGTTATGACAGTTTCAGTTATTTCATATCTTCACCAAAACTCTGTTCTTTCTTTTGACTTTTAGACATTCTTATGGGTGTGTAACATTATGTAATTGAAATGTTAATTGTCATTCCTCTGAAGACAAATGATTTCAAGTATGCTTTCAAGGGTTTATATGCCAGCTATACTTCATTGGTGGGGTGGTCTAACTTTTTTTTTTTTTTTTTATAAATGAGTTTCGAAAGTTGTAGATAATAAAGACTTTTTAAAGGTTTTGTAATTTGCAGTTATTTTCTCCAAGTGTATTGTTTTTCTGTTCATTCTCTTACAAGTGTCTTCTGAAAAACAAGAGTTCTTAATTTTGACAAAGTGAAATTTGTTAACATAAAATGTATGAATTTTTTATGTAGTATTATGTCTAAGAAAATTTTGTCTAACACAAGATCACAATAATTTTATTCTTTTTTTCTAGATGCTTAATTATTTTGATTTTTAAATTCAGTTCTATAATTCATTTTGGGTAAATTTTTAATATGATATATTATTGGTCAAAGTTCACGATTTTTCATATGAGCATTACATGGTCCAGCATAATTTGTTTAAAAGATTTATTTTGTGCAGTGAATTATTTTTGAATCTTTGCCAACAATCAATTCACCTTATATGTATGAGTCTACTTCTGAACTATCAAGGCTGTTCCACTGATTGATTTTTTACTTTATTGTTGCCAATACCAAACTGTTTTATTTACTGAAATTGTATTACAATTCTTGAAGTCAGGCAATGAGACACATTTCACTCTGTTTTTTGTTTTTAAAATCATTCTTTGGAACAAACATTTGACAAAGAAAAATTCTAGGTGACTTCCTTTACCATATAAATTTTAGAATAAACTGGTTTATTTCTATAAAAATGCATGCTGGGATTTTGATTGGTTAGTATTGCCTTGATAGATCAACTTGTGGTGATATTGTTCTACTTATTTAAGCCTTCTTTAATTTTTTAAAACAATGTATCATAGTTTTCAAAGTATGATTCTTGCACATCTTTTTTCAGATTTATGCCAAAATTTTTGTATATGATAATGCTTTAAAATGGTACCTTTTAAAAAATTTCAATTGTACATTGACATAAAATAAAATTTACTGTGTATCTTGATCTTGTATCCTACTACCTTACACAACCTTCTTATAATTTCTAGTATCTTTCTGTAGATTCCAAAAAAATTATATAGATGACTTGTATGACCAAAGATGCTTTCTCCTTGTTTAAACTAAATTTATTTTGTTTTTTTCTTGTCTTATTCTACTGAATAAAACCTCAAGTGCAATGTTGAATAGAAATAGTAACAAAAAAAACTTTGACTTTTCCTAGTGTGAGGTTGAAAGCATCAGTCCTTAACATTTAAATGTGCAAAAGATGTTAGTCTCTGATATGCTAATGAATATGGGTATTATTATTTAATATTTTAACTTTAATTTTAGGTTCAGGGGTATATGTGCAGGTTTGTTTTACAGGTAAACTCATGACTCAGGGGTCTGGTGTATAGTTTATTTAATCCCCCAGGTACTAAACATAGTACCCAATAGTTTTGTTTTGTTTTGTTTTGTTTTCCTGAAGTTCTCCCTCCTCCCACTCTCCACCCTCAAGTAGGCTCCAGTGTCTGTTGCTCTCCACTTTCTGTCGATGCGTTCTCATTATTTAGCTTCTACTTATAAGTGAGAACATGCAGTATTTGCTTTTCTGTTCCTGTGTTAGTTTGCCAAGAATAATGGCCTCCAGTTCTATCCATGTTCCTGCAAAGGATATGATCTCGTTCTTTTGAATATACATATCAAATAGGTCGAGCATCATTTGTTGAAAAGACATCTCTCCATGAATTTCTTTGAAACTTAATCATGGAAATTATGGAAAATTTTTTTTAATATTATAGCTGGTCTGATTTTTTAAGCTAATAATTTTTTAAGCCAATATTTAAAAGTCAAATGTCATGAAAAAATTCAGATAACTATGTTAAAAACAAGTTTTACAACAGCAAGCCCACCTAAATACAGAAGACTCTAGGTGAGTATTACTACCCCATTTAAAAGGGACATGCATCCTTCTGATTGCCTAGTTATCATCACTCTTTATTGTCTCTTGATACTAATGGCAAGAACCAGTTTTAATTTCATATCATGCCTTTTTTTCTTAGAGTAGAATAACATTTTTAAAGAAATATGTTTAACATATAGTTCTTTCCAAAATAGAAACTTGAGCCTAACAGACTGTAAATATTTGACATTTCAGTAGAATTGGGAGAGGCAATTGTTTGTTGTTGAAAAAAAAAAACAATAGTTCTACATATTCAATATGCAAATAATATCTGTGTAATTTCTTATTACTGTAGTAGGAATACTTAACATGAGAGCTATCCTCTATAATTTTTAAGTACACAATACAGTATTGTTAACCCTAGGCATAACTGAAACTATACCCATTGAACAACTCTGCATTTCCCCTCCTGCCCCACCTGCCCCTGGTGACTACTATTCTACTCTCTATTTCTGTGAATTAGACTATTTTACATATCTCATATAACTGAGATCATGTGGTGTTTATCTGTCCTGCAGGTTCCTGCAGGTTCCTGCAGATGTCCTGCAGGTTCATCCAATTTCTCACGTATGACAGGATTTCCTTCTTTCTAAAGACTAAATAATATTCCATTGTTTGTATATGCGACATTTTATATATTCAGTAATCCATCAATTGACATTTAGGTTTTTCCACATCTTGGTTACTGTGCATAATGCTGAAATGAACATGGGAGTGTACATATATTTTCAAGATCCTGATTTTAATTCTTTTGTACATACTGAGTATATGCTCAGACATGAGATTGCTGGATCATATGATGTTCTATTTTCAATTTTTTGAGGAATCTCCATATTGTTTTTCACAGTGGCTACCCCGTTTTACATTCCCACTGACACTATACAAGAGTTCTAAATTCTTACATCTTTGCCAATACTTTCCTTTTTTTTTCTTTTTGATAATAGCCATCCTAAAAAGTGTAAGATAATATTTCATTGTGGGTTTGATTTGCATTTCTCTGATCATTACTGATGTTGAGCATATTTTAACATACCTATTGACATTTGTATGTCTTCATTTGAAAAATGCCTATTCACATCATTTGTCCATTTTTAAAGAGTTTTTTTTTTTTAATTTTTGTTTTTGTATTGAGTTGTATAAATTCCCAATATATTTTGGGTATTTACACCTTATCAGATACATGGTTTGGAACTATTTGCCCCTTATCAGATATATGGTTTGGAACTATTATAGTTTCTCCCATTCTGTAGGTTGCCTCTTCACTCTGTTTTCTTGACTGTGCAGAAGGTTTTTGGTTCAAAAGACTCCCACTTGTCTGTTTTTGCTTGTGTTGTTGACGCTTTTGTTTCAAAATAGAAAAAAAAAAAAAAATCATTGCCAAACCCAATTTCTCTTCTTTTCCTGGTAATTCCATAATGCATGAATTGTCTTATTTCCCATAAATATTTTAAGCTTTTGTTACTCTTTGTTACTTTATTTGATTTTATTGTTATTCCTCTGATGGATAATTTCAAATAACCCGTCTTAGACTTTACTAATTCTTTCTTCTCTTTGATTAAGTCTATTGTTGAACCCCTCTGGTTAATATTTCAGTTTGTTTATTGTATTTTTAGCTCCCAAATTGATTTGTTCCTCTTTTATAGTTTTTTGTCTCCTTATCAATATTTTCATTTTGTTCATATGTTTTCTTATTTTGTTTAGTTGTTTATATGTGTTATCTTGTTACTCACTGAGATTCACTAAGATGATTGTTTTGAATTCTTTGTCAATTAATTCATGAGTATCCATTTCTTTAGAGTTGGTTATTCAAGATTTATTTTGTTCCTTTGATTGTATTATATTTTCTTATTTTTCAAGTTCCTTGTATCTTTGTGTCAATTTCTGTGCATTTGAAATAGAAAGCCACTTCTTACAGTCTTTACTGACAGGGAAAGATGTTTATCATTCAGCTTTTCAAGGGATTCTGGGAATCTCTAGAACCTTTTTTATAGATAGGTCTTGTCTGGATTTGTGCATGTGGATTTATAATGAGAGATTTTCTGGTTGTTTTTGGTCTTCTTCCTCCTCCTCCTGTCCTCCTCTTTCTTCTTTTCTCCTTCTCCTCCTTCTTTTCTTCTAAAACCTATAATCTCTTATTCCCTTTAATGTCTGATGAAAGTACTACTGTCTGAGACGTTGGAGGCATGCTGTACTCCTCTTCTTCCCTCCCTGTGGAGAAGCCTCAAGTTACATGTCTTCATCCAATCTTGCAGAGCTCTGTCTAATGCAGCAAGATGCCTGCCTGTTTACTTTGTTCCTAGCTCTTTCCAGGCATCCAAACTGTGCCTGTTCCATCAGTACTAAGGGTGAGGTGAGAGAGAAACTAGTTCCTTGGAAAACACACCAAATGACCAGAATGTTGAAGACATATTTCACTTCTCTTCTTTCTTCCTTGTCCAGAAGCCTCATGTTCTTCACCTTCTCCCCTTTCTTGCACAGCCATGTTGGATGCAGTAAGCCACCCACTCCTTTCCTCTCTCCTTAGCTGTTATTGGACTTCCAAACTATGCCAGTTTCATCAGCACTCCAGATGAGGCAAGACAGAAGCCAGTTCCTCCCTCGGGCAGAGTACCAAAAGCCTGGAGACATTAGATGCATACGTCCCTCTCTCTTTTTCCATCAGGAAGAAGTTACAAGACAAGATGATTTCACTGGGAGCTGAGTTTTGCCAGATTTGGGGAAATACTGATGCAGGTAAAGCGAAATTTCTCTTCTTACCAATTTCAATGTAGTTGTTATTAATGTTGTGGTTGTCCAGGCTACTGCAACTTCTTAACAAAATTCTGGACTTCTTTAAAGGGTGTTGTGGTTTGTATGTTATTTTTAAATCAGTTTTTCTGTGAGGGGTAAAGCCTGGGAATTCTTATTCTGCTGTCTTTCTTATGTTCTCCACAAAATAATCTTAATCAACATATTTTATTTAATATGCTTTTCTTCTTATTCAGTTTAAAACTTTTTGCCCTTTATATTTTTTTTATTTCTTGTTTTCATATTTGAGTGATCTACTTTAAAGCCCATTAATGCATTAGAGCTAATGGATGTTGTATGCAAATAAAATATATTATTATATACATCTGCTTTCTATTTTTTTTTCCCCTCAGGATGTTTGACATTTTCAAGTAAATTTTTTTTCCCTAAAATCAGATGTAAAATCAAGGCATAGAAATACAATACTAGTATGCAAATTATTTATAAATATAATAAGAAATGGGTAACAAAAAGAATAAGCATAAGCAATAAATTAAGTAAACTGTAATAACTAAGAGATAGAAAAATTTTCTTCTAATTATAGTTCTCTAATTATAATGTTTTGCTAAAGGTAATGCTATTAGAATTATAAAAGCTGAAATCAGTGGCACATAATGTCAATAAATTATTTTGCTTAAGCCCCAGAACATCATTTATTGAAGGCTGATACTCATGGATAGAAGAGTTAAAGTGCAAATATATGCACCCTTCTATATGGATTCTGCAGAAAGATATGCTGGGGTCACGACTCAGGTGAATTTACTATGAAACTTTGTCTTTGGTAAAGCATCTTATTCTTGGCTCTTCTATATATATATATTATAAAGTTTGGGAGTGGCCTTGCTATTAAAGAATAAATTATTTACTTGGTTCTAGCTGTTTACAAAGTTGTTGGTGACTAATTGCTGGAAAGAAGCTGGGACGTTCTGTGGTCCCTCCATTTTATATCCCCTCCTTTTGGTTCTGTAGGAAATTGAGTTCAGGAAAGCTACTACGAATGGAGTAAAAATCTTACTTTTTATGCATATGTATATTTTTTCCAGACAATTTGGAGAGAACTCCCTGAAACATTCACTGTGCAATTCTACTTTTTTGAATACTTACTATAATTAAAGTTAATTTCTGATTTACATAAAGACCGATCAGCACGCTAGAGAATTTCTGCTTCATGTAGTTATTCAAGAAAACAGGACTATGGAAGCTTTACCATCTTCACTTTGTGGATTTCGTATCTATTTCTACCTGGAATAGAAGAAAAAGATACAGTAAAAAATTGTAAAAGGGGTTTTCATAGGCAATGACTTCGAGTGTAGCATATTACTTCTACTTACATTCCATTGTCTGGATGTGGAATTTACTCATATGTGTACACTTAACAGCAAGAAAGATATAGCTAGTTCCCTTAAGAAAAGAGAGAGGTATTCACGCAATAGCTCGATAATTTCTGTCACAATGAAAGTAAGATATGCATTACAAAGTTGTTTTATTCTCTTTTCAAATAATTCTCATTTTAAATTGGTTGCTGAGACATTTCCTTGGAGCATAGTAACAGTTTCAACAGTTTCCTACTCACTCAACATAATTTCCATAATGCAAATGAGAGAAAATAACTGGTAAATATAGGTTATAGTGTTACTCGTTAAAAGTGTTTTCCACATACAAAATTTTATTTGCATATGGTGTCCTTTGAAAAAGGAGCACTTAAGATTTTTTTATCTCTTAAAGTTAGGCATTTACATCTAGTTAAATTCAAATTGTGATATATTTTGTATAACAGCTTCAAAATTTATATCAGTATAAAAACAATTTCAGTTAAAAATCTACTGCATATTCACCACCTTAGATCTACTCTATACAAGAAATGACACAAAAAATTACTCTAGAGTTTGAAACTTTCAGAAAGATTTTTGTTTTCAATCACATGCAGAGGGTTTAAATAATGAAAAAACCATGCTGTAATTGATTATAATGTTTCTGAAACAATAACAGCAAAAACACAATTTAAGAAGAAAAAAAGATGAGAAAAAATTTATTAACAACTAACAATAACCAGTAAGAGATTAAGAAATACATTCATTTAAAATGTAATTATTTGGAGTGCTTAACACAAACTATAGTTCATGAACTTGTACCTACCTAGACATGATTTATAATATTCTTTAATTTTCAAAATATGTTTCAAAATGTATTACTTAGACAAATGTGAGCTCTCATTTGATGAGAAAGACAGACACTTGTAGCTAAAAAAAATTCATGTAAAGAGCATATGCATTTCCATATATTAAACAGTGAAAGGCATAACAGAGGAACTTTGCCACTTTACATGAAACATTTTGTTTCTAAACGTTTGAAAAGATTGAATTGGGAGATAAAATTCAAGTTGAGATTTGGGTGGGGACACCGCCAAACCATATCAGTAACTTTATGTAAATTATTTATATTGATCATTCTTTTGTATCCAAATATATAAACACATAAGTAATATATGTTCTGTCCAGGGTTTGTGTGTGTGTGTGATATTCACTGTGAAAACCTGGTAGAGATTGAGAGGCAGAAATCCCAAGAGAGTGAGGAACCACCTATGACTGTCTCCCTGGAGTTTTTAAGTCTCAGAGTTGTCCACACTGAACCTACAGCAATTCATAAATCATGGTTCATGTTTTTCCACCTAGGCATGGGTTTCTTTGGACATTGCTGCTCTGGTATGTTATGATTATCTGTATTCACCTGTTGCTGTCTCCAATTTAGAGGACAGCTGTTTGACTTGTCACCTCACTGTTTTAGGGTCTAAGAAAACTCATTAATTTATCAATGTCTTCAGTTTTTTACTCGTTTGGACAGAATGATGACTTCCATGCTTCTTACATGCTGGACTGAAAACTGAAAACCATATGTGTTTTTTCAAAGGATAACTCTTTGTGAAAATTATTTAACTAGTACGACCTACTGTCTGTGTAAATATCGCATATATTTACTTTATACAGTCTTCCTTACTCCGAATGAAAATCTAAAATATTTATGATGCTCTACATCAATTCATCACTTCTGTCAGTAAGAGAGAAAGCGAGAAAGAGAGAGAAATAAAGACACATAGGTATACACACACACACACACACTCATAGAAATAGTTAGAAAGTTGAGACATGGTAAATGTATCTAAAACCCAGTATATTTGACCAGTTTTTAGGAAAAAACATAAAAAAATAAACTTATAAACAATTTTTATATATACATATATATGTGTGTGTGTGTGTATATATGTTTAAATTATACCTGGTTACATAATATAAATATCTAATAGATGCCACTGCATTTCTTTTTAGGGATAGAAACGGTGATCTTCCTGAAAATTGGATATATTATACCCATTGAAAATTTGACTTATAGCTCAACCTCAATTTTTTTTTAACTCCTCACACAAAATTCTACAGATAATTTTTCACCATTACCCAAAATTGAAATACCCTTCTATAATTACATAGCTTAGAAAACATTCTTTTAACTTTTATAATAACCTTCCATCACTCATTTTTCTTGCAAACTCCTACTCCAGGCCAAGATCATTTGTCATTCCTTTCTCATAATCAACTTCCACAACCATGCTTCAATTTACCTCGTTTTTAACCCTTAACACATTGTTAAAACAAGTGTATTAAACACATAGTTTAATAAACTCAATTTGTAACCTTTAACACATTGATTTATTTTGTTTGTGTGTATGATTTAACAAATATACTCTGAGACCTTAAAGGTAAAGAAACATTTTATTCATCTTCAGATTTATATGTAGGATGCAGAATCAGTGAATGTTGTTAGAAAATGACTTGAATACTGTATTTTAGTTTAAATAGCAGCTCTTCAGAGAAAAGAAGTGAATTTAATAGATACATTAAATAAAAATTAAATTAGTTATTGTCTAGACTTCTTTATATATTCCCATCATGTTTAGTACAATGATAATCTATGATTGTTGTCATCATTTTTGTCATTTCCACAGGGATATGGTCTTTGTGAGTGAACATACAATTATATCATAGGTTCTTTTTTACAAGTTTTTCTCTGTGTTTCAAAGTTGTAGAGTTAATTGGAAAATCCTTCCCTGAGCACTAATTATACCACATTCATATACTCAATACATCAAAAATCACATTAGATTTTAATTCTTCATTTGAATGTCTATTTCTCTACTGGATTAAATCTTTTCAAAGAAAGTCAGTGTCGTTTTTTTTCTTTAGTTCTCAGAAACTACCTGGAATAATGTAATCACTCATAAAATGATTTTTAAATGAATGAAATCATGAATAAGTAAATGAATGAATATTCTTGAATTACCTCTCAAGATTTCCATTTTTGAGTCACTAAACTTACATGCTAAAGAAAATGTGGTTCCAAATTGTCACTTTAGAGAACATTATAAGACTATAGCAAAGACATTTACTATAATCAATTTATTATCTTCTAAGTATAGACTGTTACTTATACATTTTTGATGAAAAAAGTCTATTTTTGAGAAAATAATGTTGACTTTTAAATGTGTTATTTACCCATATAAAAATTGTAGCTTTTTATTTTATGTGTATGCATGTATGTGCATGTGTTGAGAGAAAGAGACAGAAAAACAGATAAACAGAAATTATTGTAACAGATAGAAAGACACTGAAACCAGAATTTTAAAATTCAATAAAATACAGATTGACTACCTAACTATGAAGAGAGGCAAGGGTGAAGGTTGTAACGCTGTATACAGATGACATGGGCATTTAAACAAAGGCCAAGGGGAGTTAGGAGAAAAACAACACTACCACAAATGGATTTTTTGGGGAAGGAGGAAAATGTCTCCTAAGGCAAGGAGATTGTGCATGGATTCTGGAAAGAGCATGAGGATACAGAATAATTTTTTTTCTGTGTTCACCATAGAATGGGGCTTCAGAGGACAATAGATATTCAGATGGAGATTGGAAAGTCAGGATTGAAAAGTCAGTGAGATGAAAATTTAATCCATACAAGAATCATAGTATTTGAAAGAATACCTAATTGGAGAGTATTTTGTGAGAAGAATGATAGAGATTAATGGAATTGTGCAATGAGTGTTAATGTTTCATCTGCATGAACATATGGTCAGAAAATGTTGAAGACAGATCCTATTAACAAGTCTGCAATGTCTGTTAATGGTAGCAAGTAGAATCATGATGCAGTGATTTTTATTTTCCCTGAAGGAATTTCTCCCCAGGTGGTTTGGGTAGAGTTCAAAATAGATCTTAAAATTAAACGTGTGCTGACAAATATTGCATCATATTTTAAAGTTCTCATTTGAGTTTTTTCAGCCATTAATAACCTTTTATGAAGAACAATGTTCACACATGATGTGGTTAAAGTTTTGCTTCCATTTATCTTCCACAAAAACTATTTAGAAAAACTAGATGTTTAAGTATGACACACTTCTGCCGAAAGAAATTTATAACTACTAATGCTAACCATGTGAACATTGACAATTGCTGTATAAACATTATTTTATTATTCTTTCTGTTACAGCAAGAAAGAAGCCAGTCTAAAGAAAAACTATATGCTACATTATGCTAATATGACTTTCATGAAAAAACAAAATTACAGCGATGGTAAACAGATTGAGAGTTGCCAGGGTTTAAGGGTTGAAGTGCGAGGCAGTTAAATAACTGAAACACAGGGAATTTTTAGGATAATGTAATTATTGCGTTTGATACATAATGGTAAATACGAAGCATTAAGTATTTTTAAAATACATAAAATTGTACAGCACAATGAGTACACTTTAATGTATGCAATTAAAAAAAAAATTAGGTAGTCGGTGGAACCAAAATGGAATTCAAAATTTGTCAAGAGAATGTAAATGTAATATAACTGTATGAAATCAGTAGAATGAGGGATAAGGTGTTGATGTTAGTAGCTTTGAAAGTGAATAGAATCTATAAGACTAAAGGCAATGGGAGCTTTAGATAAGCACTGTATGCTAGTTGATCAAACTATTCCCTATAAGGGTAGAGATCAACAATTTTACAAATATTATACATGTATACAGGCATTGGTCAGTTTAGCAAATGGATGGCAGATGTTGGAAGCCATATATCTTACATTTAGAATGGGAAGTTACAAATAATCAATGGGAAGTGACTAGAATGATAATCCATGTGGTAATAGATTAGAGACATCATTATAAATTCACGTTTAATTTAATATAGACATAGTTACATACAGAAATATTTATAGATGCTTGTATATATACAGACATATATATGTATACATATATATACACACACACACACACACATATATATATGCTTTTGCTCTGACAGCTGAGGTCTAGAAGGAACATTACCCAAATAGCAACAAGCACACTTAGTTGCCACTTCTTTGTTTCTAATAACATTATTCAATTAAAGGAATCTGTACACTTTGGAGAAAAGCTGAATCTAGCACTGGGTTGGAAATAGGCAAGATGAGACTGGAGCATCTTGTATACCCGAAATTAGGCTCAGAAAAGGAAAAATAAAGAAAGAAAAACACCACACACACACACACTCACACACACACGCACACACACACGAAGATCTCAGTATGTCAAAAGAACACGGGTACCTAACAAATGAACTCCAAATGAGCAAAGTTGGAACAATTTAAACAGCAAGATAATTATACATTGAATTATAGCCATAAAATAAAATAAATATATTTGAGTGTATCATGATGTAAATAAATGAATTAATACATAAATAAATGGGACAGGACAGACTAATCTATTATACAGAAGAATTCCAATAATTTATCTGCCATTAGTGGGTAAAGCATAACTTCCTACTCTTTAAGTGTGGGCTGCACATAAAAGCTTCTTTCTAAAGGATACAGTACAAAAGAGAAAGAAAGAGTAGAATTACAGCGGAGAAACTTACAAACACTGCCTCAAGTCAGATAATCAACGTTAACATGAATAATTCTTAGTCATGTTGATAGAGCGTAACCCTGATATGATGTAATGACAATGGCACTTTACTTCTGTTGTCCTCCTCCTCAAAACATATTTCTCCAGTCCAATCATCAGAAAAGTACCAGACAAATGTCACTTGAGGTATGTATTAGATAATATCTGATCAGTAATTCTCAAAACTGTCAGGGTCATCAAAAATAAGAAAAGTCTAAGAGGTTATGACAACCACAAAAAGCCTAAGGAGGCATGACTACTAAATGTAAGGTGGTATCCTAGTGAGATCTCACTTAAAAAGTGCATTAAATAAAAGTGGAAAATTTGAATAAAATATAGACTTTTGGTCTGGGAGTGGTGGCTCACGCCTGTAATCCCAGCACTTTGGGAGGCCTAGGTGGGTGGATCATGAGGTCAGAAGTTCAAGACCTATCTGGCCAACATAGTAAAACCCCATCTCTACTAAAAATACAGAAAATTAGCTGAGTGTGGTGGTGTGCACCTGTAATCTCAGCTACTCAGGAGGCTGAGGCAGGAGAATCGCGTGAACCTGAAGTTCACGGAGTTTGCAGTGAGCCAAGATCATGCTATTGCACTCCAGCTCTGGTGATAGTGTGAGACTCCATCACAAACAAACAAACAAAATATATAGACTTTTTGTCAATAATGATGTATCAATAGTGGTTTATAAATTGTGACAAATGGATTTATCTTTTGTAAGATGTTAATAGTAGGGGTGTGTTAGTAGATATTAATAACACTGGAGTAAAATATACCAGAGCTCTCTGTAGGCTCTTCACCATAATTCTATAAATCTAAAATTGTTTTAAAATTAAAAAAATTAAATTAATTATTATCCTTCCTTACAGCATACACAAAATTAATTCTTGATGTTTTTTAGACGTAAATGGGAAAGTTAAAACACTGTTGTATTTAGAAGTGTGTATTTAGAAGTAAATATAAGAAAATATTTTCACAAACTTTCAGTAAGAAAAGACTTAGTAAACTATGATAAAACAGGAAGCACTAACCATGAATGAAAAACACTGATAAATTATAGTATACTACAATTCTGTTAATCAAAAGAAAAGATTAAGAGAATAAACAGGCAAGCCACAGAGTGTGAGAAGGAAATGTAAACAGGCTATATAAATAACTTTCAAAAATTAATAAGAAAAAGATACATGGCTCAATAGAAAAATGAGGAGAAACTGATAGGTACATCCCACTTGAGAGTCCTCAAATGGCAAATAAGCATGTGAAAATGTATTCCTTACTGTGGAATGCAAATTAAGACAAAAATAAAATACCTTTATAACCAACTAGAATGGTCAAAGTGAAAAAAGATGAATAATACCTAGTATTAGAGAGAATATGGGACATTTGGAATTCTCATACATAAATGGTTGGAGAAATAAATGACATGCACACTTTAGAAAACCACTTGGCAGTAACAATCAAAGATGAAAATGTCCACACTATATGAAACAAAATTATTTTCATTTTATATGTAATAGAAATGTACAGCTATTAGCATAAAAAGTTATGACAAGGTATTCATAGCAGAAGTATTCCAATGCACAAAAAATTAAGTATCTAATGATCTAAAATGGATAAATGCACTCTGGTATATGCATACAATTCAATATTATACAGCAATAAAAATGAGCAAATTATTGCTATATGCAGCTACATAGGTCAAACTCACACAAAAAAATGTTGAAAGAAAGAAGCCAGACATAAAAGAATAAGATTTTTCTGAATCTAATAGAGGAAAAAGTTCCCAGAGGGGTCAGAAAGGGTACTTATTGTGCCATTTATACATTGTTCTCTTTCTAAGTGCTGGTTAGGGGCTTTATTCATATGTGAAATTCATTGAGATATACCTCCACACAATTTATGGTCTACAAAGACATTAAATATTAATTATATGGTATTTAGAACAGAATAATATTAAAAATACTATACAGTACTTCGCAAAAACTTAAGAGTTTTGAGCATAAGCATTTAAAAGAAAATAAAGATCAGATATATATGAGTTGTTTTCAAACAATATGAGAAAATATTAACATAATAGCTAAATAAAATATAAGGGAAAAAGTTTCAATAGGGACGCATACAGTTCTTCAACTCTGATTTTCTTCCTCAGTGAACATATTAGTCTATTTTATATTGGTTTCCTATCTGGTGTAACAAATTTCCACCAAGTTAGTTGCTTAATATAACACAAATTTATTGTTTTAAATTTCTGGAAGCCAGGCGTTTTAAATGGGTTTTGCTAGGCTTCAAGGTGTCAAGACATATTCCTTCTGGATGCTCTAGGAAGAATCGATTCTCTAGTCTTCGGCTTCTGGAAGCCACCATTTCTTGCCACAGGGCATCTTCCTTCATCTTTAAAGCCAGAAGTTTATCATCTTCTCATCTCTCTCCAACTCTGACCCTTATGAGGATTCTTGTGATTACACTGAGCCCACTCAGATTATCCAGGGTAATCTCATTTCAGGATATTTAACTCAATCATATTTTCGGATCCTTTTTGTCTATCTTGTAAGGTATCATATTCACAGGTCTCCTGGATTAGGATGTGGACATCTTTGGGCAACCATTATTCTGCTTACCAAGGTGAATAAAAGATATAAATCAAATAAGCAAACTATTGAAATGAAATGAAGCAAAGAAATTAATTTATGTCATTACAGTATGTTTTCAAATATTTGTAAAGTTGTAATAATTATTAGATAAATTAAACACTGGACTCTGTTTAGTGTTAGACTGGAATTCTTCCTGGATTTCTTCTGTTCCTGCTTGGTCTGGGCCTCTGAGCAAAAAGAATTGCAAGAATATTTGTATTACAGACAACCTTGGAAACTAAAGATAGTCTCCCCTTTTAGGTAGAGGCCCCCGAGAATAATTTGGAAATGTAAGCTTTCTTCTCTTCCTGGAAACGCTTGCTTGTTTTCTGGGGCAATAATTCTAGCAATTGGGGAGTGAAGAAACAATGTAAGTTGTGAGTTAACATCTCAAATCCTTAATGGTTTAGAATTTAACGTTTAAATATTTATCATTAGTCCTTGATATTATCTCTATTGTGTTTTCCTATCATGCAATAAAAATAGATAAGGATCCTCCTTCAGAAAATTATTCTGGAGAATTGTTATGTAAAAATATTTTATACATTTTTACACTTGAGATGTTATTCCAAGGCCGTGAACTCCCCAAATTTTTATTATAAATAAACTTTTATTGATTATACAAAGGTAGAATGCTCAGTGAGATTTTTAATTTGGGATACAGCAGTTCAGTAATCTTCTCCCTAAGCAGATACTTACATCTTAGAATTAATTTAGACGTGCTTGAGACATTATATCTTCTAAAACAAAAAAAAAAGAAACTGTATTGTGACTTCAGTAATAAATAAATATGAATTAAATATTCTTCTCCTCAACCCCAAACGTGGCCAATTTTATAATGCAATTCTACCATTTTTATTTTTCAGTTCTCTGTGAGTGTATCAATATCTAGCTAGACATCACATCTATCAATCTAATATATCTATACCTACATATCTGTTTCTAATAGAAGTTTAACTATTTCTTTTCCAAAATTATCATTACTTTTATTTTCGATAATATATTTTGAAATGTCAAGTAAAATTAGAAAGTGATATATTAATTTTTGAAAAAATGAATTACAAAATAATTTTATATACACTTATAACTATTTCTCACATTACCAATTTTTTTCTCCCTCTATTACTACTTGACTTATTCAAAACTTTATAACATTTCTCCTAATGCACGGCAACAGTTTCTATCTGGCATCCCTGCTTCCAGTCTTAATTCATTAAATTCACTACTCATTTAGCTATCAGAATTGTCTCAGGTTTTCAATTTTTAAATTTTCAATTATTAAAATAAATTTTATTGTGTACATTTGAGTTTTACAACATGATGTTATGGAATCCATATTGATTGTAAAATGGTTACTATATTGAAGCAGATTAACGTCTATCATCTCATAGTTTCTTTTTTTTTTTTTTTTTCATGGCAGCATGTAAATTTCTTTTTTTTTTATTTTTTATTTTTATTTTTATTTTTTTATTTTTTAATTTACTTATTATTATTATACTTTAAGTTGTAGGGTACATGTGCATAACGTGCAGGTTTGTTTCATAGTTTCTTTATTGGTGATGAGAGTGTCTAAAATCTACTTATCAAAAATAAATACTACCATATAAGTTTATTAGCATTAGTACTCATCTTATACATTAGTTATCTATGCTTGCACTTTCTACATATCTGCTATTTTGTATCCTTTGGCCATGTACTCCCATTTTTCTCATTCTTAGCCTTCCCCACAGTGATGAACACCATTTCATTTTCAGATAAATATTAATAAGAATAATTTGCATAGTTTATTTAAAACTATAATTTTTTCAAACAAATATCCCATTTATCGTTATAACAAAATGAGTACCATTTAGGAAAAAAAATTATTAAAATTATAAAATGTGATGCTTTACATTATACTGACTTCAAATTAAATCATTTAAATTAGTATCTGTTTCATATCAAGTAGAAAAATCCTGTATGAAAACCAGAGAAAAAACACAGGAAAGCCAGTATGCTATTACTAGGGATTCTAAACATATCATGCTAAGTGAAGAAAATTTTAAATAACATGAGATTTCTAAATGATATAATAGCAATATTTTATAGTATAGTATAATTTATATATTTTTCTGTATTAAAATGACCATTTATTTAGCAATTTAATATTCTATATAAGAAAATAGTATATTTTTTTCTGAAAAAATACGCCATTTATTTCTTCAGTTTAGTGTTATAAATGACTTTTTTCTCAATAATTAAAATAGATGAATGTATTTTTAATACAAATAATGTGCCTGCATCAGCCTCTAGTTTAATTGCTAACTTTATAATGCACAATCATTATGTGACTGAAAATTTTCTGCTTCATACATGTTTATGAATGAAATAATCATATTCACATATATGCAGATTTGAATCAGAGTTATTGTAACAATTTTTAAAAATGAAATTGATTAACTCCTCTTTTCATATTGCCAGTCTTTCTTACATCTGTGCAAAAAAAAAAAAAATGAATTGGTGTCATAAATCTAGAGGCAGCCAAAAATACAAGCCCACATATAACATCCTACTTATGCAAATAGTGCATCTGCTGCTATATGAGCAGGCCAAAGAATATTTCCAACTAGACTCATACACCCACAATACTGTGAGAATTAAATCAATCAAAACCACATTCTACTAGAAATATATATTTAAAAACTTAAAATATTCATGCAATATAATTATGTACAACCTGCTTATGAAGTTGTTTTAATTATTTAGCACACATGAATGCCAACTTCTATTTGACCTTTCAATAGCCAATTGTCTGAAAAAAAACCTTTCCCCAAAAAAGCCTATCAGCAGAATTTTGTTTTTTGAAAATGTTTTAACATATTAAATATCTTACTACATTAAAACCTTTCCATATTTAACTCCCCAAATTGTAAATTAAATCCAGTAATAAAATATGAGCTTTTTCTTATATTTAAATATTTTATACTATACATTTATCTTTTTTGTACATAAGAAAATCTTGGTTATAAATGTACCATGTTTTATTTTAATTTTTATAAACAACGTTATAAGCAATATTTAAGGTATAAATATAAATAGGGCTTCATTGTTTTAAAAATTTATTTTACATGTTATCACAACCACAATAGGAAGAAAAAAATTAACTTTTTAATTTTTTTTTAATCATGTGGTAAAAGAGAAACACTCATTCAGTAAATTATATAGTCTAAATTCAAAGTTTTCTGAATTCAGCAGCAAGGGTTTAAACTATGCTGTATGAAGCCTCTACATACATTTCTTCTATAATCAGTGTTTGCAAATTTGCTTATGTGCTTCCTTAATAACAGCAAACTGATTACTGTCTTCCAAAATAAGTAATACATTATTCATAGAGTAATCAAATTCTAGTGCTTACTTGGCCATGAACACAGTTCAGTAGCAAACCATAATAATAATCACAAAATTATATAATTTATAAAATTCCATTGATGCCGATTTTCTTTCTTTCTTTCTTTTTTTTTTTTTTTTTTTTTTTTTTTTTTTTTTTTTTTTTTTTTTTTGAGACAGAATCTCTCTCTGTGGCCCAGGCTGGAGTGTAGTGGCGCGAGCTCGGCTCATTGCAAGCTGTGCCTCCCGGATTCATGCCATTCTCCTGCCTCGGCCTCCCGTGTAGCGAGTAGCTGGTACTACATACGTGCGCCATCACACCCGGCTAATTTTTTGTATTTTTTGTAGAGACGGGGTTTCGCCATATTGGCCAGGCTGATCTAGAACTCCTGACCTCAGGTAATCCATCCGTCTCGGCCTCTCAAATTTCTGAGATTACAGGTGTGAGCCACCGCACCTGGCCCTGACTTTCTTTTAGAAACTTATTTATATTTCTCTATACATAGTTATAAGATTGTTTACTATGACTGTTCTTAACCTAAGAGCATAACATTTTGATATCAATAACTGTGACAAGAGGTTCAGCAGAAAATGCTGTAAGGGTAAGGCAGTGGAAGTAGGTATACTTTGAAAAATGTACAAAGAGCAGAGAGAAGGGTACTTTGCCCCTCCACTCCGAACTAGGATATATTTCCATGCATTGTTTCCAACAGTTAAAATTACTTCTCTAAAATAAACTGCAAATAAACAGCAAATAGGTGCCAAAATGCTGAATATTTTTCTGAGGTTTATAATTTTTATATTTAAATGTTATGTACCTATTTTTTATGTAGCTAATGCTTTTCAGGGTTCAAAATTCAAAAGTTACACTATGGTATATTGTAGAAAACCCTCTTCCCAGTTCCTTCACACAGCTATCTTATTGTACCCAAAGGCAAACAATTTTATTAAGTTTTTTAAATGAAATAGAATTCTGGAGATATACATATCCAAGTGAGTGCATTTATCTCTATTCCTTCTTTTTATTATACAAATGGCATAATATAGTTCAACATTGGGAATATTTTTCATTTTTATAAATTGGTATCTTATAAATCAATTGGAATGAATATATAAATACATTCATCATCACTATTGCTTATTTATACAGATCCATAGGAGCTGTATGTGTGATATATGATGTCCAATAGCTTCATTTTCAGTTCATGCAAAAGCTAGTTGCAAAAGCCAGAAACTACAGATGATGTATTCATCTGAGTCAAAATCATCTCTTAACTACGCTATTCAAATAGACTCTTATTTTTTCTCCATCTTTGCTCCTAAGAAAATGTGCATTCCTAGTCAGTCATTTAGAATTCTAAAACAATCGTGTCGCTTCTGTGCTTCAAGTCATAGCATGGTTTCTCATTTTTTCTGCGTACAGCTTCCATCTTATCACCTATTGTTTTTGTCCTCTCTTTCCAACCTGCAGCCACAAAGGCTGTATTTATACTTAGTTCCTATGTATGTCGTGTTCTGTTTTAGATGCTTGGGTCACCGAAGAACATACACACAAAAACGGCTCTACTTTTAATGATGCATATATTCATATGGAGAAAGACAAAAATAATCTAATATAAATATAATTTGTCAGATGATAAGTGCTAAGAATGAGAATAAAGAGGGTAAGAGATATATTGTTCACAGGTTGTCAAAGGAAATTCATGTAGACTCTGAGGCTGAGCATTCCAGGCTGAAAACAAAGCAGAACAAAGGTTCTGAGACAGAAACATGTTTTGTTTAATAAAGAACTAAAGCCCATGAAATTTAGAAAGAGACTGTGGGTTGGTGTGGGGACAAAGATGAAAGTAGGGAGCATATTAGGATGCTACTGATGGAAAAAAAAAAAACAACTGGTGGAAACAGTGGTATCATGGATGCACACAAGCAGTGAAATGAATGAAATATGGTTGTGTTTGTTGATAGTTGCATTTGCTAACATGGGAGGTGTAAAAAAATGGTAGCGTAAAGATGACCTGAAGATTCTGAACTTCAGCACATTTAACTTCCAGCAATTAAAGCAACATAGAAAGAGTATACTTTTAGGTTTTAGTTTTATTTTTCAAGGCGGAGTAGTGCAGAAGCAGAGTTCAGTATAAGATGGCTATCATTAATTATTTAAAAAGAGTCAAAAAAGTTAAATACATGAGTAGAAATTTGATGGAGAGATCTGAGCTGTAATTATGATTTTGGAAATCCTCAGAATAGAGATGGTATTTAATGACATGGGGCTGGATGTTTCTGTTTTGTGCTTAATACTGGTGTTGGCCTTTTTCCAGGGTCTATTTCTTCCTCTTAAAGTGTACCTTCCCTGGAGCTTCAGCCTAATGCCTGAAGTCCTCAGTGAGGTCCCTCCACTCTTCCTGTCTGAGCTGAAACTTCAACATCTTCAGGAGTGTGTGACACCTGGTATGTCTGTTCAGTTCTGAGCTCTGTAGCGACTCCACTGTTGTGCTTTGGAAAACTTGTCATGTGCACATGAATAATTTAATCTTAGAGTATTAAATTATTGACTTTAATACTGCATGTTTAACTAAGATAATTAACATCAGAATATCATCTAAGATTCGTCTTGTTAAAAATCAAGTTTTACCAGAACCTTAATATGAATTATAAAATTAATGATTTTATTGGGACAGTTTTAGAGATCTGATACTTATTTGTAATTTGCAAATATTCTAAGATGTTGGTCATTAGAGAACATACGTGAATAAGTGCATGTGGTAGTTAGGAGAGTGGAAATGAATACAAAATATTAATGGATTGTTGCAGAATATTCTGACCTTACTGAATGAACACACAATACATATGTGCACACATTCATAGAATCAGAAACTAATGAAAAGACTGAATGTAAAACAAAGACCATGAGAGATCCATGTTCTTAAATTCTATTAGTACTAAAACTTTCAATTAACATTGTAGAAACGTATATATCGGAGAATTATGAATAAATGCAGTCCTTGACATATACACAATCTGAGTTGATCGAAGGACACTGGCAGAAACATTAAAAAACTAATTGTGTGAGATATTTCACTGCAATTTTATAAGGTTTTTCAGTATAGTAGCTTTGTTTTCCTACTCATTACAGGATCCAGGGCCTTCTGTTTTTAAAATAATACCTTGCACATAATGGGAGATCTTTACATAAAGCTTAAATAAATTAAGGAAGAATTAATTAGCAAGCCCATTCCTGCTATATGTCATTTAAGCATTTTTTTATTCATCAAAACATACTACTTCAAGCTAATACTACATTAAATAGTTTATGTTAATGAACCCATGGGATATTACTTAATTCCTGAAATTTAGCTCTGCAAAAAATAATTGATTTATACATTATACAAGGTAATATTCTGGTTCATTCTCTGGAACAAATTGCAACTTAATTGAAAATAGTATGAATGCTAATAAGTATAATTCAAGTGAAAAGCCTTAAATTCCATAAGAATTAAGAACCTTTGGTAATTAATAAACCACACCTTTGGTATTTAAAAGTGAAAAGATGTATTCCTTTAAGAAAAATAATAAAGTTGTCAAGATGAGGAAGAATTAAACATAAGTAATATTTGGCCCTAATAGATTAGTGATGATAACAGAAGGTAACGTCAGAGAAGAAAACAGAAGAGTATGGGGTGTTTGCAGGGAGTATTATTTAATCAACCTGGCGTTCTAATGACAGTGACTATGACTTAGCAGCTTTACTTTGCCCTAATGTGAGTGGCTTATTAGAAGAGGCTTGAGTCAGAGGTGGGATACTAGTGAGCAAGCTACTGTTAGAGGTAATGAGGCAAGAAACAGGATTTTAACATTAGAGATCTTGTTAATACAAACTAATGAAAAATTTTCAGTCACATAAAATGTAAATCTCTCCAACTTTTAAATTTGTAATTGGCAGAGAAGGAGAAGCTGTTGAAGATCTTGATGCTTTGAAACTGTATGAGAGGTGTTGTTAGCAAGAGAACTAGCTAGGAGAAAAAAGAAAATATATTTTGATGGTAGCTGTTGGATTTAGTTCTGGTTTAAAGTATTTGGACATGAATCTGATCCTGGATTTCAAATGGATCTTTACTGAAAATGTCAAGTGATATACAGATGCATAAGATTGAACACTACAGCATATTCCTTCAATAATTTGATTTACTCACCCTTATTTAAAGAATTGAATCTTTGTGTTCTCAAGCCTCCTTTTCACCAATTAATTTGACTCAGGACAAAAGGTGGTGTTTGATATTTTCAACTTTAAAATAAGTCAATTTTCCTGCATGTTTAAATATTCTGTTATCTTGGATTCTAATGAAGGACCTATAGCTACATATTTAATATTTGATAAATTTATACAGATGTAACACATTATTGAAATTAGATTGTATAAACCAAACAAGAAAATAGACTGAAAATATTGCCTCAAAAAGAACAATTCTTGCTATGCTTTATTTTATATTTATATTTTATTCATGTAAGCTGTTTTCTATCCTGGAAATATCATCCTCCTACTCTCCACCTTCTTTTCACCCTTCACTCTTGTCTTTCAATGCTCAGCTAAAATTAAACTCCTCAAACAGGCTTTCAAAGCTCAGTGTAGAATCGTCTGTTATTTCTTCTTCCTCAGTATTAACTTTTATATATTATGTCTTGTTATATGGATAAATATTTATTTCCTAAATCATCAGTACACTGTAAACTCCATGAAGTTAGAAATGTAAATCAACACCTAATTTGGCACTTATTCATAATGAGAATTTAACATATTTTTGCATCAATAAATGAATATAAGTTAACAAATCAGTAAAATACACATTTCACACACTGGCAAATGATTTATTGATCACATACCGATTCTAACACTGGAGCATCTTATTTCAAAGAATATGAAGCATTTGGGGTAAATGTTCACAAATCTGTTAGTATATTTTAATTCTTATTTTGTAGGTCAGTTTTATTTTTCATAAATATACAAAACTCAAAATCTGAATACTCCATTTGCAAGCTGCTCTTATCTAATAACCTTCCCTTCATTTCCTTTTTACATCTTTTACCTTAACCATTAATTTCGCTATTTTTAACTGGCACAGCCATATTTTGCATCATTCTAGTCTATGCCTATCACATGGAAAAGCAGAAGTGTTATCTGTGACTATTTGGATTTTATAATTAATTTGAGCTATTTGAAGTGTGATTTGTTCATGGAGTCATTGGAAAGGCATAATATTATTAAAAGCCAGATGGTGGCACATTTCTCATGCTTAACAGGCACAAAACCATTTCCTAGTGGAAACATTTTAAAAATGGTTTTGGTTCCCCTGTACGATTATCAATTCAAGTAATCTCACTTACTTTTTTTTTTTCTTACTTTACATGGGGCAAGTATATTGATATCTGATTCTCCATTTGAAAAAATTGGGAAAACACTGATCTTTCTGGCTAGTAGACTTTACTTATTAAACATACCTTCAATATCTTAATGGGAAACTGAAAGATATCTCAATTGTATTGCTTGAAAACCATCAATGCCAAGTTATATTTCTCAATAAATAAAATTATCTCTTATTTCACTTTGGCCATTTATTATTTTACTTCATTACAATACACTTTTTAAAAATGTATTGTTGTCATGAACAAAAAAAATCCAATGTTCTAAATCGCTATCAAATGAAATTTTAATATTAGCTTACTTCAAAGAGTGCACTAATTTGGCTAAATCATAGAAATGTCTCTTTTTAACAAACTATACCACATTGCGGAAAACATGATTTTTAAAACATTATTATGAGTGTTGTAGATAAGGCCTGAGAGAAAGGCTATTTCTTCAAGAAAAAAAATAAAAAAATACTACTCAGCATTAAAAAAGGAGTAAACTATCGTTTCAAACTACAATTGTGATAAATCTCAAATTAATTATACTAGATGAAAGAAGCCAGGCAATCGAGAGGACATACTGCATGAAATCATTTATATAAAACTGTAGGAAATGCAAACTACTCTATATTATGGAAGAAAACACATCAGTGGTTACATGGGAAGGAGAGCTTTGGGAGGGAAAGAGGAATTTAAATAGGTCTTGTTGAAGAACTAGACATGTTCACTATTTTAATTGTGCTGATGGAATCATGAGTATATCCACATGCCAAAATTTATCAAATTCTACACTTGAAATATGTACAGATTTATTATATTTCAACAATAACAATAGAGCTATTGAAATAATAGATTGAAAAGTACCACTATTAATCAATAAACAAATGTTTGCTGAAGAGTAAGTTTACATTTCTGTGAACACTGATTGAAGAATCAAAGAGGAAAAAAATGAGGAGAAAGGTAAGATAAAAGTGGAAATTATTACCATCTTTTGTGTGTCAAACAGTTTTGAAGCACTTTAGAAGCATTATGTTATTTAATGTTTATATCAAAATATTAACAAAATAGAAGCTTAACTGACAATAAGCGGAATAGTTGAAGTTCATGGTCAAGCATCCCTGAAAAAGCTTGATTCATTCATACCTATTTATATTTTCAATTTTAAATATTTGCGAAAAGAATAACAGTTCAAAAGGGAGGCAGAACAAATGACTGAATAAGAGTTTGTCCCCACACGAACATCAAACTGAACAACTATCCATACAAAAAAAGTACCTTCGTAAGAATCATAATTAAGTGCCTGAACACAGCATCTAGTTCTAACTTCAAATCACTGAAAGAGGCAGTGACAAGAATAAAAAAGACAGTCTTGAATTGCCGACTCCACCCATTCCCTATCCCATAGCAGTAGCCACTTGGTGCTCAGAGATAATCTATGCACTTAGGGAGAGAGAGAGCACAGAGAATGCGGAACTTTGCGTTGGAAATCAGCGCTCCCTATCACAGCAGAAAGCTGCACTGAGCAGAACTTACTCAACACCTACAGAGGAAGCATTTTTAGACCAGCTGTAGCCAGAGGAGAATCACCCATCCTAGCAGTTGGAACCTGAGGGCCGTCAATCCGCACCACCACGAGCCAAAGTGTTATAAGTTTCTAAATAAACTTGAAAGGCAATCTAGGCGACAAGGACTGCAATTCCTGGTCAAGTTCTGGTGCCGTGCTGAGCTCAAAGCCAGTGTATTTGAGGGGGTGTGCGACCTAATGAGACATCAGCCATGGTGGTCAAGGGAGTCCTTGTGTCACCACTCCCCTAAAGCCAGGGAGTGCAGCTCAAAGCTTTGGGAGCGACTCCTTCCTTCTGCTTGAAGAGAGGAGATGAAAGAGTAAAGAGGACTTTGTCTTGAAATTTAGACACCAGGTCAGCCACAGTAGGATAGAGCAACAGGAAAAGTCCTGAGACCCTTGTTGCAGGTTCTAGCTTCAGGATGACATTTCTAACCACACCGTGGGTGGGAAATCCAGGCAGGATTCATCACCTGCTAACTAAAGAGCTCTTGGGCCCTGAATAGCCAGCATTGGTAGTCAGGCAGTACTAATCATGGGCCTTTGGTAGGACTCAAACATGTGCTGACTTTGAGTGTGACCCAGGACATTCCCAGCTGTGGTAACTACTGGAAGGGACTCCTGATTGAGAAAAGGAGAGGGAAGAGTAAAGGGAACTTTGTCTCATAACTTAGCTACCAGCTTTGCCACAATGGGGTAGAGCACCAAGTGGGCACTTGGGGTCCCCAATTCCAGACCTTGCCACTTGGATAGCATTTCTGGACATGCTGTGAACCAAAGGTGAATTCACTCCCCTGAAGGGAGAGTCGCAGACCTGGGAGCATTCACCACAAGCTGAAGAAAGAGTCCCTGGGCCTTAAGTGAACATCAGTGGTAGCCCGGCAGTACTTGCAGTGAGCTTGGGGCAGTGGTGGCCATTGTAGGGACTTTGCTACTTGTGGAAAGGGAGGAATTAGTGAGAAGACTTTCTCTTGTGTCTTGGGTGCTAGCTCAGCTGTAGTAGAACAGAGCAAAGGGTAGATCCATATGGTTTTGGAGGCTAGGCCATGGCTCCCCAGTGGCATCTCTGGACCCACACAGAGCCAGGGGGAGCTCACCGCCCTAAAGGGAAGTGGAAAAGCCTTGCTGGCTTTGCCACCTGCTGACTGTAGAGAGCTAGGTCCCTGAACAAACAAAGGCAGTAGCCAGACAGTGGTTTCCATGGACCTTAGGTGAGACCCAGTACCATGCTGGCTTAAGCTCTGATCCAGAACTGTTCCAATGGTGGTGGCCACAGGCATGTTGTGTCACCCCTCTTCCAGTTCCAGGCAGTTTAGCACAAAGAGAGACTACCCATTTGTATGGGAGAAAGTAAGGGAAGGGAATCAGAGTCTCTGTCTTGCAATCATAAGAGCTAAGGGCATACCTCTACAAGTCTAAAAGAGACACATCATTACTGGACTTGGAGTGCCCCTAATTCCCATATGGCTGCAGTGACCAAAAACTAAGATAACAACACTCAAGTCCCCTCCTCCCCCCTCTTTTTTTTGAGATGAAGTCTTGCCTTACTCTGTCACCCAGACTGTAGTGCAGTGGCGCAATCTCTGCTCATTGTAATCTCTACCTCCCAGGTTCAAGCAATTCTCCTTCCTCAGCCTCCTGGGTAGCTGGAACTACAGACATACACCACAACACCTGGCTAATTTTTGCATTTTTAGTAGAGACGGGGTTTTGCCATGTTGGTTATGCTGGTCTTGAAATCCTGACCTAAAATTATCTGTTTCCCTCGACCTCCTAAAGTGCTGGGATTACAGGCATGAGCCACTGCACTCAGCCTCAAATATCTTTGAATACCTGGAAAACCTTCCAAAGAAGGATGGTTATAGATTATTCAATTCTTCAATTGAATATGCCCACATCTAATACCGTTTGTTCTCTCATGTAATTATAACATAAAATTAAATTAAATTAAATATTACTTATTTGATTAAATATTATTGTATTAAAATATTGGGAAAGCTAAAATTTAGTTCTCTGAATAGATAGATTTAATTAATCAACTGTTAACTAGCCTGATCAAAAGAAAAAGAGAGAAGAGAATACAAATTGACAATATCAGGATTGGATAGTGAAAGATGTTAACACCAGCGATCTTATAGATTTTAAAAAGACATTAAGAGAATAATTTTAAAAAACTTAATAACTTACATGAAATAAAGTTCTAGAAAAAATAACTTGCCCAAATTGACACAATATGAAACAGATAATCTGAATACCTTAACAAACTGTTAAATCAATAAAATTCACCACCAACTTTCCCACAAAGAGAAGTCTAACCCAGTTTGTTTCATTGATGAATTCTTTGAAACAAATAATAAACACCTTAGGTAATTTTTTTTTTTTTTTTTTGAGACCTAGTCTTGCTCTGTCACCCAGGCTGGAGTACAGTGTACAGTGGCAGAGTCTTGGGTCTCGGCTCACTGCAACCTCCACCTCCTGGGTTCAAGTGATTACTGCCTCAGCCTCCGAAAAGCTGGGATTACAGATGTGTGCCACAACACCTAGCTAAGTTTTGTATTTTTAGTAGGGACAGGTTTCACCATATTGGCCAGGCTGGTTTCGAACTCCTGACTTCAGGTGATCTGACCACCTCGGCCTCCCAAAGTGCTGGGATTGCAGGCATGAGCTCTGAGATCTAATTAACTTGAATAAAGATATTTTATAATTGTTTTAGAATTTTCAAAGATTTTTAAACTTTTTTTCAGAATGAGTTCGGGAAGTTTGCTAAGTCTTAGGAGAGTAATTGCAGTGGTGAATTTTTAAAAATAATTTCAGATTAAGGATTCACAAGTGCAGGTATTGAAATGGGTGTATTGCGTGATGCTGTGTGGGATTTTGGTGAACTTATCACTCAAATAGTGAACATAGTACTCAATAGCCAGTTTTCAACGCTTGCCCTGATCCTTCCCACCTATTTTGTGGCATCTCCAGTGTCTGTTGTTTCCAATTTCATTTTTATGTGCAACCAGTCTTTACTTCCTGCTTATAAGTGAGAACATGTGGGATTTGATCTTCTATTTCTGCTTTCAAGTCACTTAGGATAATAGTCTCCAATGGCATCCATGTTGCTGCAAAGGACATATTTTCATGCTTTTTTTATGGCTGCATAGTGTTACATGGTCTATATGTATCATTTTTATGCAATCCACAATTGATGGACACAGATTTATTTCCTGTCTTTGCTATTGTGAATAGTACTGCAATAAACATATGAGTGCAGTTGTCTTTGATAAATCCCCATACTGTTTTTAATGGAGGCTGTAATAATTTATATTCCCACCAACAGTGTATAAGTATTCCCTTTTGTCCACATTCTTGCCAACATAGGTTGTTTTTTGACTTATTAATAATAGCCATCTGACTAGTGTGAGATAATATATCATGGTCATTTTATTTTTTTCTTATTGTATATACTTACAATGTATCATCGTGGTCTTAGTTTGTATTTCTCTGATAATTAGTGATGTCGAACATTTTTTTTTTCATGTTTGTTGGTCACCTCTACATATTCTTTTGAGAAATGTCTGTTCACGTCCTTTGCCCACTATTTATGCAGTTATTTGTTTTTATTTTCTTGGTCTTTTGTTTAAGGTCCTTATAGATTCTGGATAGTAGTCCTTTGTTGGATGCATAGCTGCAAATATTTTCTCCAATTCTGTAGGTTGTCTGTTTACTCTGTTCTTTGTTTCTTTTGCTGTGCGGCTCTTTTCATTTCATTAAGTTCCATTTGTCAATGATTGTTTTTGTTGCAATTGCTTTTGATGTCTTGGATCATAAATTATTTTCTAGGCCAATGTCCAGAAGACTTATTCCTATGTTTATGGCTTAGGATATTTATGGCTTAACCAAGGAGGTGAAATATCTCTACTACGAGAATTATAAAAGACCTGTGAAGGAAATAATAAATCACCCGAACAAATGGAAAAACATCCTATGCTTATGGATTAGAAGAATCATTATTAAAATGACCACACTACCCAAAGCAATTTACAGATTAAACACAATTCTTATGAAATTACCATCATTTTTCACAGAATTAGAAAAAATAATAAATTCTAAGATGCATATGGAATGAAAAAAGAGCCTGAATAGCCAAAGCAAGCCTAAACAAAAAGAACAAAAAACAAAACCAGAGGCTTCACATTACTTGACTTCAAACTATACTATAAGGCTATAGTAACCAAAACATAATGGTACTGGTATGGAAATAGACACACAGATCTATGCAACAGAATAGAGAAACCAGAATTAAGCCACACAACTATAACCAACTGATCTTCAACAAAGTCATCAAAAATAAACAACAAGGAATGCTCACTTTATTCAATAAATGGTGCTAGGAAAAGTGTCTAAACTTATGCAGAAGAATGAAACTGAACCCTTATCTTCCACCATATACAAAAATTGACTCGAAATGACATTAAAGATTTAAATCAAAGATTTTTAAAAAATCATTACATTCACTACTTTGACAATAGAGTGATTGTCTCATAAAAGGATGTAGGCAAATACAGCGCAAAGAGGCAAAGTCTAAATGAACTGTGTTTTTGTAGGTACACTAAGATTTATCAACACTACAAGAGATTTATTATTATGTATTCCATTATTACTTCAGAGCATGCATTTCAAGCTTTTCTACATGTTGTTCTCATAACAGATTGTCTTATATTGAAGTAAAATATGCATTTGGATTTGATACATAATATTTTTGAAAACAATAAATAAAACTCAAGGAAGAAAGTTGGGAAGGAATTGTGATTTAATCATTTTCTTTTAAAGAAAGCATGAAGAAGAATACAAAAAATAAAGGAAAAGTAGTTCAAAAGCTAGATGCTATTCCTCGTCTATGGCTTTATTATACTTACTGCCTAAAATAAATAAGAAAAATTATAACTGTTTATGATTCATGATGTTAAAGTGTAAGTGAATCCTGTAAGTGAGCACTTATGTCAAAGTAGCCAATAAAGCTACAGTAAAATGACATTTATTTTACTTTATTTATGTAAACAATAATTTTAAGTTCTATGGAAGAGATGCCTGGGTGAGGATCACTTTAGATATTGTTTACAGATACTATATGAAGGGAGCACATGGTTAGTTAAGACAATCCCTATACATTTATCTTTAAATTATAAATGCCAAAATAAAGAAATGGAAATCACAATAACAAAGAGAAAATGAAGGGCCTGAATATGTGCCCAGATGCTCTACAAGACAATTAATTTACAAGACAGAATCTAGTAGAATAAAGAAAATACAATGGAACTGGCTAGGTTAATAAACATTCTACAAAACTTTTGAGGTTTTTTTTTTTTTTTTAATATAAATGTAAATGGACCAGTTCCCTTAAGCAAGTAAAATAATTACATTGATTGGCTAATAAGATATTACAGCAATTTAAAGAACGGACAAGAAGGTCCAAATTCTTCTGGAGCTCTATCTTTAATAAATTTAAGATTTTACATTAAGATTACTTAATCTGGAACTTCAAAAGAATCTGAGTTAGTTTGTGGTCTTGTGTTTTTTTTCTTCAGTTACAGTACTTTGAAGCCTTTAAAAATATATGCCTAGGTTTATGACTCCATTCGAAGATTTCTCATTTATTTTGTCTTAATTAAAAATATTTTTGCATTGTATGGGTACTAAAAGTAAGTATTATAAAGAATGACAGATGACTGAGCTACAGCTTTCTAAGATATCTTTGGCGATTGTCTACAGTTTCTTCCATAGATGCATGGTTCAAATATGTAGGGTTGATGGTGAAGAATATGGACACTGCAAATAAAAGATAAACTGCCAGATCTGTCAGCAGAAAAAATATATAAAAGTGGATTTTCTAGGGAGCAGCATGAGTAATCCCTTTCCTAGAACCAAAATAATTCTTTGTTAATGTCATAGTTCTTGCTGAATATGTAACTGACATTTGTGACAAACCAGTGTTTGTGACAGCTAGAAACATGAATCTCCAATGTTATTGTTCCCTATTTATGTGATTAATGGTCAAACAGCAGCAGCAAGAGTCAGAAGACAATTTAACAGTCTACTATGTCACAAGAGCATTCATTTGTAAGCACTTTTACTTTCTTAAACAAAAATGACAAGCCTTTCTTGTCAAAAGATTGACAGGAACAAAAATGGAAGGTTTACCCGGATCTGATAAAAATGTGTGTATTTGAAACACTCATGTTTGCTTAACTGTACCTTGTGATATACTTTGAAATGTACTTCACATTTTTTACTATAGAGTCATGCAGTTGTCCCATTATTTCAGTAAAATTGTACTTAAAAGACTTTCAACCAGTAATATGTGAATAATGGGTGAACTGTATGTGTTTGAATTCTGAAGGTAAAATACCTGCTTAAACTATTCTCTGAATTATGGAGGAAAATTGGGGAACATTTACAAATTATTTTCCTCTTATGATATGTGTAAGTGATGTCTAACTTAAGGAGTTTGCCTGTTATATTGTTCTTGTTTTACTTTAATCTACTAAAAATCCAGAAAGTACCAGATTACTTTTGCAACCAGAAAAGTCCCTGAGACTTGTTCTATACAGAGAGTAAACAGTCCCATTCAGAAGTCAAACATCAAGCCCAGTAATTTATACATTCATCATGTTATATTTTTAATTTATTAATCAATTAATCTAAAGTTGAGTTTACTATCATAATGATTTGAAAAATTAATCTAAATGCATGAGATAGAATTGATTATCTTTCTCATGAGACAGATATGTCTTGTTTCCAGAGACAAATGATCTGAAATATCTTTTTAGCCATGTCACCTCCAACATGTTAACATCTATAAGCCTCAGTTTCCTTATCAATAAAATGAAACTAATATAATAATCTCAAATACTGTTTATGATAATTAAAATAAATGGTCCAGATTTCAGAGCAAAATAGCCAACTAGATGGTCTTGGAAAAGCTGCCAGCAAGGCATCAAAATGACTGGCACACATTAAGACGTCTTTCAGAGGGGAAGCATTGAGAGTGGACAGAGGGAAGACACAGAACCTGGGCTGAAGGGGGAGGAATCTGGGAACCCCACACAGGGCTGTCATGCACCAGGACTTGTTCCTGGGCCCCAGTGACTCCAGAGGAATGAGTGAGTTGAATTGGCAAGAAGCAAGTCGCTCTTGCCACAGGCCTCTAGAATTCTAGCAAGAGGAGACCCCTTGACAACAATGGACACTTGATTTGGCAGAGAAAGTTGCTTAGAGAAGTGGCAGGGGCAGCACTCCAGTCAGTATGAAGCCCAGAGGATTTGGTGTCAGTATGAAGCCCAGAGGATTTGGTGTGGGAGTCCGTAAAGTGGAGCACGTTCAGGGATGCTCATCTCCCTAGGCTCGACCTGCTCCCATAGGAGTTGTTAGCCCTAAGGGAACTGTCGGACCTGAACTCTGCATGGCAGTCTTGTCCATCAGACAAGGCTGGTCTGACCTGAAGCACCCTTTGGTCTGCTGGCCTCTCCTGGGGCCCCAGTTTGGCTGTGCCTGCTTGATATGTAGCCTCGGGTGCTGCAATTGATTGAAAATATAACCCACAGGAAGTTAGGTAATTGAAATATTAGACACATTCATTAAAATGACTTTACTTCATACCTGTAATGAGGTAAGATACAATCTAACAGGAATTATGGTAAACAATCCAAAGAAAATTCCATAACTAGAAATATAAAAACAAATATTATAAAGTCAATACGGAAATTAGTAGTAGAATGTATTAATTCAAAAATAGTAATATATGTCAGAAGACTATATGTAAAATTAAGCATGTGTTGACAAAATGATTGAAAATGTAAATGAGATATAAAAAATAAAGAGATAAGGCCTTACATATTTTATTGAAATTTTAGAAGACTGGAAAAGAAAATAAAGCACAGCAATATTTTTGGAGTTAAGAATTTCCTGAAACTAATAAAGGTTATCAAGTCACAATAACAGAAACTCTATGAAATGCAAGGAAGTAAATACAAATCAAATCATTTTGAAATACAGCACATGAAAATTCCAAAAGTCAGAGAAAACATAAACGTTGTTGAGGTATCAAGGGATAAGAATAGATTTACTTTCAAAGGGAAAAACCAGATAAACACCTGATTTCTCAACAGAAAACAAACACTGGAAGTCAGAAAATACTGAAATGGTATCTTCACAGTGCTGAAGTACAATATTCCCTTGTCTGAAATTTTATATTCTGTGATATCATCCTACAAAAAAAAAAAAAAAAAAACCAACAATGTACTGCAAACTGCACCACAGTGTTGTTCATGAGAAGAAACCCATCACAATGAAGAAATAAACAGCAATAGAAAGGCTAAATATATGTGTAATCTAAGTAAACATTAAGTATGTAAAAGAGTATTGTGTCTTGTAGAATATATATTTTTATGTATTACATATATTTAAATATATTAAGTATAATATATTAAATATTAATACATGTAATATATGTATATGTATGTCATATACAAAAACATAAAACAACAATCACATATAAGCCTTGCCAGGGTAAGTGGAGCTAAAGTGTTTGGAAATTTCTTTGTTGTACTCTAGTAATGAATGTTGCAACCTAGAGTGAAAAATAAAACAAAACGTGGAAGAGTGAAAATTATGCAATCAACAAGCCAATAAAGACAAATAAATAAAATATAATAAAGTAATAAAATAGTGAAAAAACAACCTAGAATAATGAAGGCAAAGAAAAAAAATAGTTGATAAATTTGAAGTAAACTGTTATATTGAAATGAACTAAATACTTTAAATCATAACAAATATTTTTTTCCAGCTGGATTAAAATATATCTTTCAAAAAGAAAAAATAATATCATCCAGTTCTTCTAAAATATGAAGTCACAAAATACTAAACTAGAATGATATAAAAATACATTTAGTACAAATCTTAACCTGATTTAAATTGATGTGATTTCAGTAAAGGTAGACAAAACAGATTTTAAGGAAAATAATAATTACTAGAAGTAAAGAACAACATTTCTAAGGGTAAAGCTTGCATTCATCTGAAAGACATAGTATTCTAAATTTGTGTTCTTACCATACATTTGATGGCATAGACTCAAAATATGCAAACAAAAATGGGCAGAATTAAAAAATCATATTGACAAGCCAAAAATAGGAATAAAAAAATTAAGACATCTTTCTCAATAAATGAAGAAACAGGATAAAAATTAATAAGTATTTGAAATATATAAAATAAACAATTAAAAATTTGACTCAACATCTACAGGATAATGTGTCAAAAATATTATTTATAAGAACAAATAAAATATTTTCAAAAATTGACAAAATTCTGGATCATATAATTTCAAATATTAAAAATTATATAGAATATGCTCTCAAACCATTTTCCCATAGGAAAATGACATTAGAAATCATTGATATAATTAGAACATCTCTAATTGTTTATAAATTAAGCTGCATATTTCTAATTAACCTTGAGTCAAAAAATAAAATTAAAAATTATAAAATATTTTTAAATTTTATGGTGGTAAATATGTAACCTTAAAACTTATTAGATGAAGATACAGCTGCATTTAAAAAGATTTATGCAAACAGGTAATGAAGAAATGCTGAAAAACAGTAAGTGAACATTTATCTCAAGAATGCAGATACATAAGAAGAAATTAAATTCAGAGACTAGAAGAAAGTATATAGCAAGGTAAGAGAAAAACAATAAATGATATTGGATAAAATAAAGCAATAGAAAAGATTAAGAATATAAAAAGCTGATTCTCAGGAAAGGCTAATAAATTTGCTAAGAGCCAATCTAGGAGAATAGAGAGTCCACATAATTAATAGCAGAAATAAAAATAATGGTACCACAACAGATAATATAAGACATGAAAGGGTGAGTGTAAAAGAGGAGAATCCGTAATTTGTCAATTTTGTTAACTCTTGGATAGTATGGATAGTAAAGGAGAATTTTACTTTTTTCTTTCTGTTTTCCTTTCTCTAACTCTCAAGGAATTTACCTCTCAATAAAAATTATAAACTTCCAACTAAAGAGATTTCCAAGACCAAATAGCTTCATGCATGAATTCTATTATGCATAAAATGAAGAAAAAACAAGAATCTTAAGTGAATTCTTAAGATGATAAAAAGATGAAATATTAGCTACTTACTGTATGTGGTGAGCACAAACTTGATAGCAATATTAACCATGATATGAAGATTACCAAAATTGAAGTTCAGTTATGAGCATAGGTGCAGAGATCCTAAACAAAATAATAAACACCCTGAATATAATAAAATAATATATCAAGACCAATCTGTATTTTCTCAATTAATAAAAGTTTGGTTCAAAATTTTAAAATCAAGGTAATCTCAGTAGATACAGAACAATAATTTGTTAAGATTTAACACACATTAAAAATCATTTAAGTCTTATCAAACTGAGAATGCAATGGATCTTTTGAATGTAATAATGGGTAGAGAAAGACAAACAAAAATATTGCACTATAATTTTAAAGTATATCATGAGATCAGCATAGAAACCAATATTTTCACAATGTTACCACCATTACTATTTACCATTGTAGTAGAAGCCTGAGCAAGTGCAACTATGCAAAAAAAAAAAAAAACTTTAAAAATTTAGATGAAAGAGCACATACATAGAAAATTAAAAAGATGATCAATGATATTGGACACTTTTTCATGTGTCTGCTTGCTATTTGTATGTCTCTTCATAATTTTTATATTTTTTCTAAAAAAATGGACACGTGCAGAATGTGCAGGTTTGTTACATAGTTATACACGTGCCATGGTGAAATGCAAATCAAAACTACTCTGAGATATCATCTCATCCCAGTTAAAATTGTTTTTATCCAAATCTCTTGTATAAAAGATAGGCAATAACAAATGCTAGCAAGGATGTGGGGAAAAGGAAACCCTTGTACACTATTGGTTGGGATGTAAATTAGTACAACCACTATAGAGAACAATTTTGAAGTTCCTTAAAAAACTAAAAACTGAGCTACCATATGCTATAGCAATCTCACTGCTGGATATATCCAAAAGAAAGGGCATCAGTATATTGAAGAGATATCTATACTCCTGTGTTATTTGCAGCACTATTTATAATAGATAAGATTTAGAAGCAACCTAAGTGTCCATTAATAGATAAATGGATCAAGAAAATGTGGTAATTATACACAATGGAGTACTATTCAGCCATAAATAGAGTGAGATCTAGTCATCTGCAATAACATAAATGGAACTGAAGATCTTCCTGTTAAGTGAAATAAGTCAGGCCCATAAAGACATACATTGCATATTCTCACTTATTTGTGGGAACTAAAAATCCAAATGATTGAACTCATGGACACACAGATTAGAAGGATGGTTTCCAGAGACTGAAAATGGTAGTTGGGGGTTTGGGGGTGGGTGGGGATGGTTAATGAGTTTAAAAATGTAGTTAGAGTAAAGAAGGCCCACTATTGGTAGCACAACAGGGTGACTATAAGTAATAACAGCAATTGTATATTTTAAAATAATTTAAAAAGTGTAATTGGATTGTTTGCAACTCAAAGGATAAATGCTTGAGTGGATAGGTATCTCATTCTCCATGCCGTGCTTATTCCATTGCATTTCAGTATCAAAACATCTCACTACCCTGTGAACATATGCACCTACAATGCACCTACAATTAAAAATTAAAAAATTAAAAAATTAAAAAACAACAAATGAAAAAAAGAAAATTGAGAAGAAACTACAATGAATGAACATAATGAATAAGCGCATTTAGTCCAGTTCCTAGATAAAAAGTTGACATTCAAAATTATATATGCCAGAAATAAACACTTGAAACATAAATTAAAAATAAAA
Source organism: Theropithecus gelada (assembly GCF_003255815.1). Lineage (NCBI taxonomy): Eukaryota > Metazoa > Chordata > Mammalia > Primates > Cercopithecidae > Theropithecus > Theropithecus gelada. Next base: position 114,949,218 of record NC_037672.1, read on the forward strand.
AGAAATAACTTCTATTATAGCTTCAAGATGTTAAAATGGCAACAAATAAATTTAAAAAAAATGGTTAGTAAGATCTCTACATAGAAAATTCAAATTATTGAGAAAAGTTAAACATAATCTAAATAAATGGAGGGATATTCTAGTATTTATGTCACTAAAAATACAATTGCAAAGAGAAACCCAAGGACAGATCCTAGGGATATACCAGTGATGAGAGACAATGGGGAAGAAAAGAAATCAAGATGGACAGAGGAGAGCCTGAGAGAGGAGAAAATCAGTGTCAACGTGGTGCTGAGAAGCTAAGCAACATGTTAAGAACAAAAGCTTGATCACTTGGATCAAAGGCAGTAGGCAGGTGAGATAAATGAGATAAACCTTAAAATGGGCTATTAGATGAAAGGATGTTTTCAAGGAGTAATAAGAGAGGAGAAATTCAAGACAGACCGTAAGTATAGATTTTTCACGTAATTTTCCTCCTTCCTTTTTCTTTTCTTTTATCTTTGCCTTGTTGAATAACAGTTGTTTCAGTATTTGCATTATTGTTGTATAAACATTGTCTTCCAATCAACTTTATTGGTTTTTCAGATAATAATATGAACATATACGCCCTAAGAAAAATAGAAACTATAATCACAAAAATAAGGTGCAAGTCTTCTGAAACATTATCAATCACCCACCCAATCAAAAAATCATAAATATCTTTATGTATAAATGTGTGCAAATATTTTTGAGCAATTCTCAGAATTTCAGAGTCTAAAAGTTGCCCCATTTCCCAGTATTTTATTATGCATTATCAAATTAATATTCACAAAACTTACAACAATTTATATATGACGGCAAAAGCAAAATGACTGTTTCCCCTCAGTCTCCTCAATACTGCATAGATTAACTGGATTTTAAAATATTTACCAATTTTGTGGTCATTATTTTGGCTTTACTTTTTTATATGTTAAGTTATCTTTTAGATTAAATGGGGAAGTTTCATATTTTTACTGATTAAAATGATGTCAGCTATTGGATTTAGAAAGGCTTTACAACTATGTTTGCTTTTAATTATGAACATTATTAATTTTGAACAATATTTTTGCAAAAACCTAAGTTTAAGATAAGTATGAAATACGACAATTAAAGGTTTTAAAAAATAATATATCTTCTAGACATGTTACACTTTTTAAAAGTTTTTATTTTCTTCTATGGCTCTTGATTATTTTCTTCAGTTAAAAAAAGCTTAAATATAACTTTCTCAGCTCTTCATAACAATTTTATTTTCTTATTTTTGTCTTCATGATCTACCATTTACTTATCTATACTTTTTTTTTTTTTTTTTTTTGAGATGGAGTCTCGCTCTGTCGCCCAGGCTGGAGTGCAGTGGCCGGATCTCAGCTCACTGCAAGCTCCGCCTCCCGGGTTTACGCCATTCTCCTGCCTCAGCCTCCCGAGTAGCTGGGACTACAGGCGCCCGCCACCGCGCCCGGCTAGTTTTTTGTATTTTTAGTAGAGACGGGGTTTCACCGTATTAGCCAGGATGGTCTCGATCTCCTGACCTCGTGATCCACCCGTCTCGGCCTCCCAAAGTGCTGGGATTACAGGCTTGAGCCACCGCGCCCGGCCTACTTTTATTCTTTCACATGTATTATTTGAATTTGTTAAAAAGCTGGGAGATTTTCTATGAGTGTGATGATTAGGCTACATCCATGTATTCTGAAATACTATTACCAATTGAAAAATTATTTAAAAAACAGTCAATAATTGCCATTTAACTTCTTTCTTGTTCCAAATGTTATTTTCTACTTAGCAATTTTATAAATAACTGAATATTTTACATTTTTTTCAAGATTTAGTGTCTATTTAGGTTGGTGTGGTATGAAATTTCTGTATATTCTTTCTAATTTTACTTTTCAATTTTATATCATTAGATTTATTTCCGATAACCTAATCATTTAAATATTGAAAACAGCATACTATTGAAAGATAAGCCGAGGCACAATAAAATCTTAAGGGATTTGTTTAAGAAAACAGCGATTTATGAATTAGAAAGTGTTATACCAAACCAAAGGTGGTTTCAGACTCCATTGATGAAACACAAAAGACAGGCTTTTATGAAGTTAATGCAGAAGTAGAGCAAATAAACTGTTTTCCTGGTTACAGTTATACATGCCTTATTCATCCATTTTGCTGGAAGTTCCTTAGTTATATAATTACAAGTAAGTTGGTGGCTTCTCGTTGGTTTTTATTTTTCTGTAATATGAGCATTTACAAGAAATAGTTGAAGTTAACTTTCACTTATGTTTGCAAATCAAACAAGGTTAAGGTCACTTCTGAAGCCTAACTGGCATTGTCTGCTCTGGGATTCTTCAGACACTGGTCACCATTTTAATTTACTTTAACAGTATGAGTTTATGACACTCTTTTAATTTCTTTTCATTTCTCCTAGTATTTCAAGAACGTTTGCATTACACCTTCTAATATAATGCGGTTGTTGATAACTTTCCAATGGGAAAATTTTTGTTCAGTTCCTGAGTTTTAACCTTGTTTGTTTCTGAGATGCATATAAGCTGGCCTCTAATTTTTCAGTATTTGCCTTTGTTTGATATACTTTACTAAGCCAGGTTTTATTAAGCTTTGGCAAAAATTACCTCCTGAATCTTAGTGCATTACAACAACAAAAGTTTATTTTGGCATTCTGTCACCTGCCAATCATGTTCAGCTGTGAATTTGCCTCACTTTACTTCCATGTCCTGCCCCAGACTGATGAAGCAGCCTCTACCTGAAACATCAGCAGTAGTCATGGCAGGATATTTTAGGTTCTATATATATATAAAGACATGACATTTCCTATGGCATTGCACTACCCAAAACAGGACATGTAGTCATGCTTGAATTCAACAGGGCAAAGATATGTAATCCTCCCGCAGAAAGGACCAATGAAAGAAAAGGAATGAAAATATATGAAAGCAATTAATACAATGTGCCACATATGTTTATACACATAAACTTCCAACTCTTGTAAAAAATGTAAGTCTAATATCTGTCTTGAAAAGCTTAGGTGACAGAAATCACTGATAAAACCAAGAGACGATTTTTATTAGCAGAAAATGTTGAAATGTCTATCTACATTCCTAGGTAGAAGTAACATAATTCTTAAGTCTTTAGTATTTTTTATAAACTTAAAAAAAGTTTCCTTGTCTTTGCTTTGTGTCTTTTGATAGCTGCCAGGGGAAAAAATAATATCGTTTTGCAAATGCATTAAAAAAAAACTATTTTGTGCATATAATAGTGTTATCTCTAATTCCTTAAAGATAAGCAATATAATTGGGCTTTGCCTTTCTATTTTCTACTTTAGATTTGCTTTGTTCCTTCATGAATGAAACATTTATTAATATAAAATCTATTTAATATATGGCTATTCTAATTCCTTTTATTTTATTTTTATCTTTTTTTTTATATTCACGGTCTTTGTTTCTTATCTGTATCTTATCATATCCTATCAAAACTACTATCTACCTAAATGCTTAAATACTGTGCACTTGTATTTATTTCAAAATGTTATTTTTATTTCTGTGTTGTAGTTCAAAGCCTAAACACAAATGAATTTAACATATCTTATGGATTTAATGGAGTAGGAGGTAGTTAGCATCGTTCTTATCATATTTTAAGCCTGTTTTATTTCTTCATGTGTTTGTACTTTCCCAGTTTCCTTTTTTATAATAACTGGAAGTATTTTGAATCTGAATCTGGTAATATATCAAATATCAATTTTCCATTTTATCTCAACTTTTCTATTATACTATTTTTTTCAACTAATTTTGTATATTTAATATCAGTTAGGTTAGAGAAATCCTTGGATTCTTTTCTTTGACCATACTCTTTGGAGTAATGCAATAGACTCATTGTCACAAAATGGGCTCTTCTTTTCAGTTTAGTACCACTTCAATCTCTAAAAGATAGCCATACCATCAATTCTGTTATTTGAAATTATTCACAGGAATGGTCTATAAGACTGTAATACCTGACATGAAGTGCTGCTCAGGGAGAAAAATGTTTTTCCAATCTATAATAGTTTTTGAGAGTTTGAGGACACGAACTAGAGTATATTAACTCTGCTAGAGGTATAAAACTATAGGGAACTGAAAGAAGCTCTTTCTCCTTATTCTTTGGAAAAAAAAAGAAGAAATGGAGTCTCAAGTAGAAAAACAAAACAACTATATCATGTGTTTATTTCATGACTTTTCAGAGAAAAGATATTTCCTTTCAGGTAATAAAGTGATCATGAAATTTTCTTTACACCCTGGATTTTCAAAATGGTCATATCTGCTACTAGAAAAACAAAAAAGTATAAAATTGCATGTTCTTATTTCCAAAGAGCAAAATCTGTTTAATTAACTGAAATGCCATTGACATTTACTATTTAATCCTGAGTAGCTCATTTAATATTTATTTTTTGATGTCTATGTGCTCATTATTATATAATATGGAAAGGAGTAGAAAACGTATTAGTTCTCTTAGGAGAGCCAGTTTTTAGCTTTAGTACCTCAAGTTTAAATGTCTGGGATGAGATAGATATTAGAAGTCACCAATCTTTAATAAAAACAATATAAATATTAAAAATCCCCTGATCCAGGAAGAATATGCTTTAAATATATGACAAAGTTAATTAAAATGACAATAAAAATAAAAAGAAGAGATACAATATTTATACTTGGGTACCTTTTATAGATATATGAATAAAGTATAAGTGTTATTTTTAAGACTAGTAACTACTGGGCATAGTTTAAAATAAATATCAAAGAAAATTTATGTTTCACTGTAAAGTATGTGAAAATTTTCAAGGTATATCTTATCGCCAGTATACGAAGCTACTTTAGGCACAGTGATTGTGCCAAATGATAACAATGATTTTTCAGGTTAAATTCTTTTATTTTAGTTATTTTTTCATAGTAAGCGAACTTTTCAAGATTACTTCATACATTTAACACTGTGCCTTTTTCTTCTAATGTTTAGTACTTTTAAATTACATTTTATAGTGAAAATTTTTTCTACAACCTACCCACTCATTTTTCAAAATAATTTGAAATGAAAAGGTCTATAAATGAACCTTAATAATGCTAACCTCTGTACTCATGACTTCTAAAATGAATTAAGTAATGCATTTTTCTTTGCAGGTTGTTTTGGCTATATGAAAGTGTGTGTGTGTGTGCATGTGTGTGTTTGTGTGTGTGTGTGTGTGTATTTCAATTCAGATATACTTGGCTCACATAACAATGTTTCCACAAACTCCATACCCAAACATCAGTGATGAAAGTGACTCGACCTCAGAAAGACTTTGCCTAAGGAAACAATGACTGTGTGTTGCTATGGTTTGAATGTCACCTTCAAAACTCCTGTTGAAACTTAATCCCCATTGTGAAAGTATTCAGACATTGGGCCTTAAGAAGTCATTGAAATTGATTAATCCATTTTTGAATTAATGGATTAATGCTTAAATATGGGCTTGAAACTAGTGGTTTTATAAGAAGAGGAAAATAGACATAAACTGGCATGTTAGCATGCTCAGCACTTTGCAACACGTGATGCCCTGTGCCACCTCAGGACTCTTCAAGAATACCCACTAGCAATAAGTCTCTCACCAGATGCAGCCCCTAGACCTTGGACTTATCAGCTTCCACAACCTTGAGAGATATTTTTTTTTATTTATAGATATTCAGTTTCAGGTATTCTGTTATAAAAATAAGACAGAATGAGACACTTTTATAATGGACTCATGCAATTTAGAAGAAATAATGATTTACCTTGGTTTATCAATTAAAAGTATACATCTAGTCTTATAGCCAAATATGTCATTCATTTTTATTATGCCTTACAGACAATATAGAAAGTATTTGATGTAAATGTTTTAAATATCTAATTAACAACCTGTGATTGTAAGATACTTGCTTACACAACACATACACACATAGACATCTGGAAATCAAGGATTATAGATTTTTTATTTATTTTCAACCCTTAAAAGAATTCCTTGGTATAAAGCAGAAACCTTAATTTGTTGATCAAATAACTAAATATTAAAAATTAAAGACTAAAGCTTTTAAAGTGCATTTGAAAGATAGTTTGATGTTTACTTTCAATTTGTTCTGATGTGAACTGGGCTTAGTATCATGCAGTAGGATTTAATCCTGAGTAGGACTAATTTCATGGGTGATGAATTACCTGAAAAGCATTTAAGTGGACAGTGGCTCATATGATTTTATCTTTAATCAAAGTTGCATATTTTCTTGGTTGTGAAAGTTTGTGGTTAATTGCAATTAACGGCATCTTCAGAATACACAATGAAAAACATAAGATGATTCCAATGCTACATGTAGGTAATTTTGAGGTAAATTCACAGGTCTTTATGGCTCTTACGCAGCCTACCATAGGCTCCAAACTTCAGTCTTATACTTTTGGTTTAGCTCTTGCTTTAGTCTGAATGTTGGTGTCCCAACAAAAGTTCAGATGTTGGAATTTAGCCTCTAAAATGATGGTATTAAGTGGAGCCTTTGGAAAGTGATTAGGTCATGATAGCTCCATTCTCATGAATGGGATCAGTGCCCTTTTAAAATCACTTGAAAAAGCCTGATTATCCTTTCTGCCCTGCCCCTTCAGCCCTGTGAGGTCATTGTGGGAAAGCACTGTCTATGAGGAATGATCCCTCACCAAATACCAAATCTGCCAGTGGCTTTATTTTGGACTTGCTAACCTCTAGAACTGTGAGAAATAAATGCCCAGTGTTTACAAAATGTCCTGTGTAGGGTAATTTGTTATAGCAGCAAGAATGGACTAAGACATCCCTCTTCCATAGTGAGCAATATAATTGACAGTAAGTAGCCCCATCGACTGGATCATTTTGTAGAATGGCCACAGATGATTGCACTGGTTAAAAATTTGGGTAGAAATGAGTCTATGGTCCTATATTGGTTCTATAGCCCATTTGCTTTACTCTGTCAACTGTATTTTTCAGGATTCTTTGTCATTAGTCTTCTAGTTGAGTTCAGCCAATGAAAGTCACTGGCAGGAGAAAGGGAGAAGCCAGTGTATTTTTGACACTCACGATCTCTTAGTGGCAATAGTTGTTACCTGAAATCCAAATTTAACTGGGATTCCTGCTTGTAATTTAGCCCAGGATCTCACCTGCAGACTAGCTTACTTCTCTGTCTGTCTTCTCTGTATCTTCAGGTAGCATTACCTCCTCTATTTACCCCGATAGCCTAGTGGTGGCAACAGCTTCTAGTGTTGCCATCTCTGGGGCACCTCATTATAGCTTTCATTATTTCTGTATTCCTGATAGGTGGACCATGATCAATACAGGAAGAATTAGTATACAAAACTCACGAAAAAAATTGGGGGCTGTAGAGAACCAAGTGATAGTTTTGACTACATCAAAATTAAGAATTTCTATTCCAGGAGTAATAAGTTCTGATATACTATTGCACAATGGGGTAACAATAGTCAACAATAATGTGCTATATACTTCAAAATAGTGACAAGAGAAAATTTTGAAAGTTCTCATCACAAAGAAATGACAATTGTTTGAAGAATAGATATGCTGATTACACTGATTTGATCATTCCAAAATATATATGCATATTGAAACATCAAACTGTACCCCATAACTATGCATTAATATATTGTCATTAAAAAATAAAATAAAATTTATTTTATAAATTTTCAAAAGAAAAATTCTATATAGTGAATGACTCAAAATACATAATGAAAGGAGAGTTTTCACAGTAGAAGAACATATTTGCAGGATATATATCTAGCACATTTTAGTATCTTGAATGTGAAAAGAAATCTTGCAAGGCATACAAAACTCTGGAAATCCAATTATAAAATGGGCAATTGTATCAATAAGCAGTTCCCAAAATAAGAAGACAGAATGTCAAGTAGGAAAATGAATAGATGAATAGATGCTCATATAAAAATTTATCTTAATTACATAAATTAAAACAATAATACCACTCTACTTTCTACCTATTAGTCTCAAAAAATGGTCCATATAATGTTGTTACTGGGGTCTATCATGACTTTAAGGAAAATTATCACAATGTCTAGAGCCCTTGATTTCTTGCAAGAGAGGATCCTTACTTCAGGATCATGCATAGGTGTCATCATAACTGAATTTTAGAGAGAAATATATCTTCAGGAAGGCATATGCATCATAAATATGAAGTGGACCAGATATGTTTCTGCTGGCAGCTCATGTCATTGTTGTCATTGAAAATCCAGCTGATGTGACTCATATTCTCTAGAAACACTAGCTAGTCTGTGTTACTGAAATTGATTGCATTTACCATCCACACCTATTGCTGCATATACTTCATTCTCAGTCTTTACTAAGCAGATCTAGGCAGCTTTCTGGGAGCCCCACGTTTTGCTGGGTACTGATTACAGCACTGACCTCCCATGAAGGCATGTGATGTTCCTGATCACCATGGCCTTGGGTAACACAGATCCTCCTCTGAGTTATATGGACACTGCCATCCATTTAACAATAAGGAAGTATGCTCATTGGGTCTGATGTTATTGATGCTGGCCCAGGAATTCTTGTGCATGTGTGACAGCATTCCATCTTGAGCACCCATGGAAGTCGTGCCTGTCCTCTATTTATCTACATATACTAAAGAGATTCTTTTTAAAGCAAGTTGTTACTGAAAAGAATATGACCAAGGAGATATGTCAGGGTGAATGGACTTTTCCAACTCCTGAATTTACTGTTACTCCATTTGAGATTACAGACTGGCCTGAAGTCTTGCAAGTTTCCCTCTTAGACTATTCATTCTTACCTATTGGAGACTAGGGTATTCATCCCATAACTGAAGACAGGGCAACAACAACATCTGCTCAGCCTATTGAATATTATTCCTCTTCTCCCACGTGTTCTTAAACAGCATATGAAGAAATATCTGAGCAGAAACAAGCATTAATTTCAGTTTTTAAAATTGCAGTACTCTGAATGCTAACAAGAAAGCAAGAAACAGGAATATTCACACAGAGGTATCAGCAACTGAGAAATGGAAGAAGGCACTAACAAGAGGTAATTAGCTTATACACTAGGCCTATTAATCACTCTCATAGCTCTAGCTCTCATACATGTGCAAGAAGACCTTTACAAGGTGATTTATTTTAACATTATATGTATGAAGAAACAGCTGGAGATAAAGTCTGCAACATAGTGGTCAGGTGGTCAGGTAAGGAACTAAATCTGATAAAACTAGATCTGAAACAGAATGTTAAATAACAAAAATAGAAAGATAAAAATGTGAGACTTATTGTGCATATTATTTCTATGTGCATATAAATTTAGAACTAAATAACTATGATTTTTACCCTGGTTTGAATATTTAAATACATGTATAGAAAAGTTCATTGGAAAGATTTACATTAAAACAAGCATGTGTACTATTGATAGGAAGGTAATGGGAGGTTAAGGGTAAAAGCAATAACGAAATATAAAAGCAAAAATGGGAAAAAAATTGCAGAAGTTTATTAATTTAAAAGAATGAATAAGTTAATCTGTACCTCTGTGGTCATGTTTTCTAAATTGAAACAAAATTATCAGGCTCATTTGGTTAACCTAAATATAACTGCTATGTAATTACACAGACACCTTGGTACTTGCTGATGTAAATAACAATTGGTTGTGTTCACAAACCTGCATATGGTAGACTGTGAGGATCTAATTTATATATATTTGAATATGCACATTAGTTTAAAATATGATACAAAATAGTTACCATGAAATTTTCTCTGATGATTCATTTGTTTATAAAATTTAAATTTATTTTCAAAAGTTATTCTAGAATCATCTAATATGTATCACTGATATTAGAAATGTTTGGATTTTAAAATGGAGTGCATTTTTCAAAAGAGATGATACTGTTACCTTGGCATATTTTAAGGAACAAATAACTATGAGCATTTTTCAGGTGAATTTGTTGTATTCGACTTGAGTGTTTGAAAGTCATGATTAAAGTAACCAGTGACTCTAAGGCAAACTTTAGTGCACAATTCTTCGGAATGCTTAACACTCCTAAAAGTATTATTGACTCAAGAACTGAGGTACTGAATCACTTTTTCCTAATCAACTGTGAAAATTAAATGTTAACTGCCCTTAATATTTTATATATTTCTTTTATGTGCAAGAGACGAAAAAATGGTTAAACATTGGTGCAAGAATAAAAGAGATCAATACTCTAGATCATCTAGGCCACAATTTTTGTTTGTTTCCAGATAAAATCAAACAGGGCTTGGTTCAATAATCAATGAAAAATTTTTATTATTTGTCATCTCTATATTCTCTGATAAACTGAGATCACACACAGACACACTGAAGGTGTTAATGATATAGTCAAAGGTACCCAAGAACTTTATCTTAATCACTCATTTATTCATTCATTCATTTTTATTCAATAGGGATTGAACATGCTCCCTGTGGGAAGTGAAAATTGAACTTCAGAGTTGCTAATACATGATTAATTTACATCTATGTCAAATCCTAAATATTTTCCACATAAACAAGCAATGATGCAAAGCACTCATTCTCGGTTGAAGTGTGATGAGGATTTGAAGGTAAACATAATGACAACTAAGGGATAACTGACAATGTGATAAATCAAATCAAATTTTGGCAAGATGAACTATACAGACAGAAGAAAAGTGATTATTAGTATTACCCCCCTTGCATGATAGTTTCATAGATATTAAGCTTTAAAAAGTATATGTTATGAAAAGAAGTATATGAAAAGACAGAATATACATACAACAAAGACACATGTTTCAATGGTATCTAATATATTATCTTGTGTGATTCTACACTTTATTTTTTAAAAGCCTAGCTTAGGCCGGGTGCGGTGGCCCACGCCTGTAATCCCAGTACTTTGGGAGGTCGAGGCGGGCAGATCATGAGGTCAGGAGATCGAGGCCATCCTGGCTAACACAGTGAAACCCCGTCTCTACTGAAAATACAAAAAATTAGCCGGGCGCGGTGAAGCTGAGGCAGGAGAATGGCGTGAACTCGGGAGGCAGAGCTTGCAGTGAACCGAGATTGCGCCGCTGCACTCCCTCCAGCCTCCTGGGCGACAGGGCAAGACTCCGTCTCAAAAAAAAAAAAAAAAAGCTAGCTTATATCTGAAATCTTGGTTGTATCTCAGAGAACAGGTGGATGCGTGTCATGAATCACAAAGCCTCTGCTATGCACCCAACCAAATATTGGACACAGGGTCCTAATGGATCCATTTCTGTCAGACACACACACACACACACACACACACACCTCAGCTGGAAACTTTACAGAGTTCTGTCTTTACAGAGTTCTCTTTCTGTCCTCTTCTGTTTGCTCTTCCAACATATGAAGGGTTGTTTGCTGATTATAACTAATGGGCAGAACACTGGATCAGACAGCTTTGGACGATAGTGAACACAGCAGGGTATAAAGCTGGTCTAAAGAACAAAGGTCTGAATTCTGCAGTTAGAGGTACATGGCCTTTGTGTAGAATGCTGGGCGGATGCTCTTTGACGAACACATTATTTAACTCTCTTTGAATGTACATGATTTCTCTGTGAAATGTTGTGTGAATAAAAATGTTCTTCCCAGTTGGCCACAGGCCACACCACCTCCATTGTGTCTGACCTCTAAGGGCATTTAAGATTGGGATCACAGCAGTAAGAATTTGTTTTTCTATACAATGTATACTTCAGTACATCTATCCAAATAGCAAGTAGATAAAGTACCAGCTGTGTTGAACATTATTATAAAATGTCAGTTAAAATTGTATCAGTTAGGGTTTAACTAAAGAGCAGAAACAGTAGATCATATAAATACACACACACAAACACACACACACAGACATAGGCACACATATGGCTTACTACACGTAATCTGCTTACACAATCATGAGGGCTGGCTCAACTATCCCAAAGTTCACAGAGCAGTCAGAAACGGAGGATCCATGTGAAAGGAAGGGTGATTACAGCTCGGGTGTTGCTAAAAATCTCTTTATGTCTAATGTCTCATCCAGTCTCTTTTTTAAGGGACACCAATAGGATTAGATCAGACTCACTTGAGATAACCTCTATTTTAATTAACCCAGAATTAACCTCTTTGGAACTCTAATTACTTCTTCAAAATCCCCTCACAGCAGCAAGTACACTAATGTGTGATTGAATAACTGGTACAAAGTGGGTGTATGCTACCAAACAGCTGTTATCTCCTTTCCAGATCTAACTTACAGAAGAGAATAGCTCTTGTAGCCTACCCTATCTGAAAACACATTAGAAAAATAATTGTGACGAATGTGCTAGTCTAGCCAGGTTGATAATATAACATCAACACTAAAATAAACTTGTTAGATTCATATATATGGGTTCTTTTAGTACATATTTAACTTTAGTTAAACATTATCCATCTATACTTACTTAGTTTTAGAGATATAATTATACAAACACTGTGATGTTTCACATAATGAACAGATGCAATTCTTGATGTGACATAACATAATTGAATAATTCATTTCATTGCATGTTATCAAGAATGTACTAAATTCAAGGTGGTTTACTGGAACAGTAAATACAGAAATTTTAAACCATTACCATTTTGCTTAAAGAGCTCAAAGTCTATAGAGAGGTTTTGTTTTTCTTAATACAAAATTTCATTGAAGTGCTATAATAGACATAAACAACAGTATTGAAATATAGAGAAAAGGTAAAAAGGCACCTAAACAAGTATGAAGGTGTTAGAAATATTTTAAATTATGAGTGATGCTTCAGCTTAGCTCTGCATGCATTTAGTCACTGTGAAACTGTAGAATATGGGGAAATTGCTTTCAGGCAAAAGGAAAATGATATGTGAGGAAAATTTTGAAAACTTTTTTCTGAGTGCCTCAAACAGATTTTCTGAGTTCTCTGAGTCATTCTAGTGAATCGTTAAAAGTTGAGGACTCTTGACACATAGAGTAAATGAAGGATATTTTGGTTTGGTTTGGTTTTTGGTTTTTGTCTCTATAGAAAAGACAGGAAAAGAACATCTGTGACCTCTAACACCTATCTACATTAGTTTTTCTTCCTGTGTGATTTCCTCTTATTAAAAAGTGAACATAGGCTTGGTGTGGTGGCTCACGCCTGTAATCCCAAAGTTTTGGGAGGATGAGGCGGGTGGATCACCTGAGGTAAGGAGTTCGAGACCTGAGGTAAGGAGTTCGAGACCAGCCTGGCCAAAATAGTGAAACCCCATCTCTACTAAAAATGCCAAAAATTAGCCTGGTGTGGTGGCACACGCCTTAGCCCCAGATACTCAAGAGGCTGAGGCAGAAGAATCACTTGAACCAGGGAGGCAGAGGTGGCAGTCAGTTGAGATGGCTCCTGTGCACCCCAGCCTGAGTGACAGAGAGAGACTCTGTCTCAAAATAAATAAATAAGTAAATAAATAAATAAATAAATAAAGTGAATATAAAATACCAAAATATAATCCTTCTACAACCAATTATGGGATTTAAATGAAGAGTCCCTACTAAATATTCCATATTTTGGATTCTCATTAAATTTTATAGGTTGTGAATACAAATCAAATGGTTACCTAAAGTAATGCCATTTAACATGATACAAATTCAACTACTATTAGAGCAAAAGCATCTGTTAATGAATAACAATCTGTGCATTTTAGTGAATAATTAAAAATCACTAACTTATAAATGGATTGAGCTTTCATTTCCAAAAATTGTCATCGTATACAAATTAACACATATAACTAATACTATCTAAAATGTGAAAAGCCGTATCAATCATAAATTGGCATGGATGTATAGATGTCCATTGAACTTGTCTGCTAAAGAAACATTGCAAAAAATTAAGTTATCATATCATAGGTATTTTCTCCCTGTCCCTACTTGTTTATGATAGATTATTCTAATTTAATGTTTAAATTAAATATTTGTATATAAGTAGTTTTTAAATCAAATGTTACTAAAAATTATATGGACAATTAACACTCCCTTGTCTCTTCATTGTTTTTATTTTTTCTTTATTCTCACTACTTGATTTTTCCTTACTATTTATCTTGATTTTCTCTACTTGATTTTTCTCACTACTTGATTTTTTGTTTTCCCTCTTTATTTTCATTACTTTATTTTTTTGTTACATTTATTTAATGATTCTTAGACACCCACTCAAATTTAACTGTGAAGCATTTACAGGTGGATGAAAAACTGAACTTAGAGTTTGGACTTGTTTACCAATAGATCTCAATCTGTGGTGATTTGTCAGCGATATTGCTATTGCACTGGAATATAACCAACGGTCTAAAGACCATATATATTTTACTCTTGTGTTATTTAGTTTCTTCAGGGAGAAAATCTCTAATTTTCTACCAAAGTACAAAGTGGCCCTCGGTGTTCTGTGATCTAAGAGAACAAAGAGGACAGGAATTTGCTGATTTCAGTACAGCATCACTCTGACCATCTCCTCATACCTTTCCCTTTTATAGCTGGGATATCTAATTCAGTGGGAGGATGATGTATCCACAGAGCTGCAAAAAACAACAACAGCACCTATGCTAAGCCTTGTATCCATACAGGCAGATGCCATGGTATTTGACAGGTTAAGAATTAGAGTACTCTTGCTGTCCTGCTTTGTATTAGAGTGTTCATAGCTGATTCTAATATTGCTACATGGGCCATGTCATCACTCATCCCAACACTTCCTTACAGATATGTTGTGTAAAAAGTTTTGGCTACTGAAATGTTCAATTTTAGGTACATATAAACTTAAAAATGGGCCTAGGGCCAAATAAAAGAAAAATTGTGTGAACTTGGAAAGATGTACGATTGGGTAATGATAATCCTCTCCTATCCCTTCATACCACATCCTGAACCCAGAAACTTCCAATAGAACCTGAGCATATTTACTCTCGTATTTAATTTTTGTGCTAATTTATTTAATCAGCTAAGCCAACCTTTAATTGTCAAGACCAAAATTTTAAAGATGATGACAAATATATTTTATCTATGTAATATTACTTTTCTTGACCATTTCTGTACAGCAAAGTGCATACCATAATCAGAAGAAATATATTCAGGCCGCCTGGATAGCAAAATTGATTTTTCTGTTTCATACCTTTAATTGTATCCTCTGAATTTTATATTTTAACTAACAAACAATGCCTAAAATAGAACAGAATAACATTTGTTAGCATCCAGTTGTAGACCTGGAGGCTGCTGATAAAAATCTAAAGTCATTCACTCACCTATTCCATAGGTCCTTGTCCTTGGGGAATTCAACTCAAGGGGATTTTCAATGAATTTCATTCTGGTTAACATTTGGGCGATATGTATTCTTTTTCTTTTGAAAATTATATTAGCTATTTCATTGTGTGCAATTAAAATGTCTTCTCTCCTAGCGCAACAGTGCTTGGCAGAGCACCAACATGCCTCCTCTTTTCATGAAACCAGGTAATCAGCACTACAATTCTAAGCAGTTTGCCTGAAAATTCCAATGAGCTAACATCTGAGTTGTTGTTCTGTGTGTGTGTGTGTGTGTGGGTGTGTGCATGTTTCACATAACCCATTCTAATTCTCCCTCAAAATTCCCACAGAAATTCATGACTGATTTTTCCATACAGGAGAGTTTTTATTGTGCAACTATCTAGGGTTCATTTGTCTAACTACACAGCAAAGCCAATGACTAAAGCCCAAGTATTTGATTATCTGTTCACCCTACTGATAGGGGAAACGTAAATATTCTTTCACTGATGAAAGGTGTAACTTTACTCACTGTTCAGGCTTTTACTAGTTTTCTTCCATAAAGTTTTTATCATCCACAGAGAATATTGATGCCAATTTTTCTATTAACAGTAATGGCCTTCTATCCACAAACTATTAGTAAATCAGAGAGCCTGCATTTTCTCTAATAGCAGAGTTTTGGGCTTGGACCACGCAGCAGTGGGAGTGGAGAGTTAATCAGATAGCTTTATCATGGATTCCATGGGGAGTGAAGCAAACTGCTTAAGTATGTGGTGGACTTTTCCCTGAACTCCCTCCCTCTCCCCTTCTCCATTCCATGCTGTTGATTACTCCACTGTCACTTTATGAATGAGGTATTGTATGCCACCCTTATCTATTGAATGTCTTTCTGACATCACCCAAAATTTGTTCAGCATAGCTGGGGCTCATCTGAGGTCCATCGGTGGTAGTAGTGATCTGTGTCGAAGCTGAGTCACAGTTTAAGGTAGAAACAATTAATATATTCATTTTTCAAATAAGAAAGTAGAGAAATTAAAAGACCTGTACAAAATCATCCAGCTACAATAGCAGACCTTGAGGCCAAAGCCAGGCCTCTCTGTCTTTGACACTGAGTTTATTAATCTGTATCACATACCACTCAATTTATTCAAGTGTTCTTTTTTGGCTCTAATAAATGTGTACATGTGGCTTCTTAAAGTAGTATTTACCTAGTTAATTGGTTTTTAAAGTTTGTTTGTTTATTAATTCATTTATTCATTGAAGCTGTAAATGTAAAGTTCCACTGTGATAATATAAACTATCATAATTTAGAATTATTAGATCCCCAAATAATAAGGATTTCTTAGCATCTGTTGGATATTGGTGCCTAATTAACCTAAATTAACTATGTAAAAGAAATATTGACTAGAATAATATATTCAGTAGTGTATAGATAAGTAAACATTAGAGATATCTGTGGCTTACCACAACAGAGGTTTGCTTCTCAATCACATAAATTAAAAAGTAGATGTTCCTGATATGTGACAGGAAAGAAGAAGGGCAGTGGCCTTAGCTGAAGACAAGCATTTAGGAACCAAAGCTGACAGTTCCTGGCATCAGCAACATGTGGCTTTTAAGGTTGTCCATTGCCCTCCAGGCTGCAAGATCAAGAAGAGAGAAGGTGGAGAAATCATATTCACATATCAATCACTTTGGCAGGGAATATAGGTATTTTTTATGTTCTCCTTTTATTCCTAGAAAATGGGGATCATGGTTTGGCTGCCAGTTTGGGGTAACAACTCCATGCCGTGGAAAAGGACCATGACTTTCTTATTGCACAGATAACTGTCCCTGCTACAGACAGAATGCTAGTATTTTAGAAAACTTCTTGTGAAAACTTTGATAATTCTTAAGCCAAAGAGTAATTTATCAAATAAAATGTTTTAAAGATGTTTATAACTGATGTGTGCTTGTTTAGTTAGCTATAAGTCATAAGCAATGATAAAAATATTTGTGGCAGGGCCAGGAATTTAGCAAAACAGAAGCAGTATAAATTATTGTGTCCAAGCCTGATAGCACAGGGTTAGGCTAGCTTATGTAGTCATAAAAGTCCAACGGGGGTATTCATAAATTCCTTGTCATGGAACAAATGCAGGAATGGCACTCAAGAGAAGAGGTTTTACAGCCCTGCGATGTCCTTGTTATTCTCCACATTGATCTCCAGTTGCTGCCTGACTGGAAGTACATATTACAAAAGGCTGATGAAACTGTGAAAGGCTCAGAGAAGTAAAGCACTCAGTACTTCCTATGGCATAATGAAGATATATGCAGTTACATGAAAATTAAGATGGTCCCAGATCAATAATGTAAATCAAAGAATAAAAAAGACCAACCAGTTTTTCTGAAAAAGAAACTACGTGAAACTGTAGATCACAACTAATTTGTGAGGTTGTAATGTACAGAGTATGCTTAAGATTTCAAAGTTCTTGTATTGCTTATCTGAATGAAATTAAACACATATATCATTCTAACAAATATCTCCCAGCAGATTGTGAACTTTGAAAATGGGAAAAGAAATTAAAGGCAATGTATTTTATATGTGTGTTCCTTCTTCTCAGGTTCAGTTATTTCCCCATAAAGAATTCATGTTTTCTATTCACAGACATTGACCAGTCTTTTAATAGATGCTGTTTGCTAAGGTGGTGCAAAAACTGACTCTCAAAAACAATAAACACAACAGCTCTCATTTATCTAGTTGTCTGAGTGACCACCTTAGTAACCCATTTCAAAATAGTAGAAAGGGGTGTAGAGATATGACTTGATTCTCTTCTTTAAATGTTTATTTTAAGTTCAGGGTTATATGTGCAGATTTGTTATAAAGAAAAACTTCTGTCATAGGGATTTGCTGTAGAGATTATTTCATCACCCAGGTATTAAGCCTAGTACCCATTAGTTAGTTTTTTCTGCTCCTTTTCCTCCTCCCACACTCTAACCTCCAGTAGGCCTAAATGTCTATAATTCCCCTTTATGTGTCCATGTATTCTTATCTTTTAGCTCCTACTTATAAGTGAGAACATTTGGTTTTGGTTTTCTGTTCCTGTGTTAGTTTCCTAAAGATAATGGCCTCAAGCTCCATCCATTTTCCTGCAAAGGACATTATCTCATTTTTTATGGTTGCATAGTATTCCATTGTGTATATGTACATTTTCGTTATCCTGTCTATCACTGATGGGCATGTAGGTTGATTCCATGTCTTTGCTATTGTAAATAGTGCTGCAATGAACATATATGTGAATATGTCTTTATGAAAGAATGATTTATATTCCTTTGGGTATATACTTAGTAATGGTTTTGCTGTTTTTAGGTCTTTGAGGAATCACCACACTGTCTTCCACAATGATTGAACTAATTTACAGTCCCACCAGCAGTGTATAAGCATTTCTTTTTCTCTGCAGCCTCATCAGCATCTGTTATTTTTTGACTTTTTAATAATAGTCATTCTGACTGTTGTGAGATGGTATCTAATTGTGGTTTTGATTTCATTTCTCTAATAATCACTGATGAGCTTTTTTCATGTGCTTGTTGTATGCACGTACGTCTTCTTTTGAAAACCATCTGTTCATATTCTTCCCCCACTTTTTAATGAGGTTGTTTGTTGTTTTCTTACAAATTGGTCTAAGTTTCTTATAGATGGTTGTCAGATGCACAGTTTGCAAAATTATTCTCCCATTCTGTAGGTTGTCTGTTCACTTTAATGATAGTTTCTTTTTCTGTGCAGAAGCTCTTTAGTTTATTTACCTTCCATTTGTCAATTTTTGCTTTCGTTGCAGTTGCTTTTGGTACCTTTGTCATAAAATCTTTCCCCCTGTTCCTAAGTTCAGAATGTGATGTCCTAGGTTGTGTTTCAGAGTTTTTATTATTTTGATTTTAACATTTAAGCTTTTAATCTATCATGAGTTAATTTTTGTATATAGTGTCAGAAAGGAGTCTAGTTTCAATCTTCTGTACATTTTTAGCCAATTCACCCAGCCCCAATTATTGGATAGTGAGTCCTTTCCCCATTTCTTGTTTTTGCGAAGTTTGCTAAACAGCAGATAGTTGTAGGCATGTGGCCTTATTTCTGTGTTCTGTATTCTTTTACATTGGCTATGTGTCTGTTTTTTGTACCAGTGCCATGCTGCCTTGATTACTGTAGACTTGTAATATAGTTTGAAGTCAGGTAGCATGATGCTTCCAGCTTTATTCTTTTTGCTAAGATTGTCTTGGCTATTTGGGCTCTTTTTTGGCTCCATGTGAGTTTTAAGAGGTTTTTTTTTTTTTTTTTTTTCCTAGTTCTGTGAAGAATATTAATGATAATTTAACGGGAATAGTGTTGACTTTGTAAATTCCTTTGAGCAGCATGATCATTTTAATGATATTGATTATTTCTATCCATAACTGTGGAAGGTTTTTCCATTTGTTTGTCCCACATCTGATTTCTTTGAGCAGTGTTTTGTAGTTCTCCTTTTAGAGATCTTTCACCTCCCCAGTTATGTATTTTATTCTTCCTGTGGAAGATTGAGATTACATTTCTCAGCTTGACTGTTGTTGATGTATAGAAATGTTAGTGACTTTTGCACATTGATTTTTGTATCTTGAGACTTTGCTGAAATTGTTAATTAGCTTAAGGAGTTTTGGACTGATTCTATGTGGTAGAATCCATGTCATCTGCAAACATGTATATTTTTACTTCCTCTCCTTCTATTTGGAAGCCCTTTATTTCTTTCTCTTGCCAGACTGTCCTGGCCAGGACTTCCAATAGTATGTGGAATAGGTGTGGTGACAGAGGGCATTTTTGTGTTGTGCTGGTTTTCAGGGAAAATGCTTCCAGCTTTTGGCCATTCAACACAATGTTGACTGTGGGTTTGTTCCTTCTTTTTTCAATTACTCGTAGCTTTTATCTTAAGTTTGGGGTTACATATGAAGGCTTGTTATATAGGTAAATTCATGTCATAGGTATTTGTTCTATAGATTATTTAATCACCCAGGAACTAAGCCCAGTAATACCCAATAGTTATCTTTTCTGTTCCTCTGCCTCCTCTTACTCTCTGCCCTTAAGGAGACCTCAGTGTCTGTTGCTTCCTTCTTAGTTGTTCAAAAGTTTTATCAATACCCAGTTTATTGAGAATTTTTAATGTGAAGAGGTGCTGAATTTTATCAAAAGCCTTTTATGCACCTGTTGAGATAATTATGTGAATTTTGCCTTTAGTTCTTTTTATATGATAAATCACTTTAATTGATTTGTGTATATTCAACCAACCTTACATCCTGGGTATGAAGCCTACTTGATAATGGTGGATTCGCTTTTGGATGTGCTGCTGAATTCATTTTACAAGGTTTTGTTTTGAGGATTTTTGCACTGATGTTCATAAAGAATATTGGCCTGAAGTTTTATTTTCTTGTTGGGACTCTGCCAGGTTTTGATCAGGATAATGCTGGCCTCATACAATGAATTTGGAAGGAGTTTATTCTCTTCAATTTTTTGGAACAGTTTCACTGGGAATGGTACCAGCTATATTTTGTACATCTGGTACAATTCAGCTGTGACTCTGTCAGATCCTGTGCTTTGTTTAGTTGGTAGGCTATTTATTACTGATTCAATTTTAGAGCTTGTTATTTGTCTGTTCGGGACATCAACTTATTCCTGGTTCAGTCTTGGGAGGCTGTATGTGTTCAAGAATTTATCCATTTCTTTTAGGTTTTCTAGTGTATATACAAAGAAGTGTTCATAGTATTTTCTGATGGTTATTTTTATTTCTGTGGGGTCAGCGGTAACCTTCCTTTCATCATTTCTAATTGTGTTTATTTGAATCTTCTATCTTTTTTTCTTTATATATTCTAGATAGCAGTCTATTTTATCACTTTTTTCAAAAAACGAACTCCTGAATTCATTGATCTTTTAAAAGGTTTTTTATATGTGCCAGAAATTCTGGGATGTTGTATCTTTGTTCTCATAAGACATTCAGGCACATGTTGCTTAATTTCCATGTAATGTCATAGTTTTGAACAATTCTCTTAGTCTTGATTTCTATTTTTATTTCACTGTGGTTCAACAGTGTGTTTGTTATTATATCAGTTCTTTTGCATTTGCTGATTATTGTTTTATGTTCAGTTATATGGTCAATTTTAGATTATGTGCCATGTGGCAATGAGAAAAATGCATATTCTGTCGTTTTGTAGTGGAGAGTTCTATAGAGGTCTAACAGATTCTTTTGGTCCAATGTTGAGTTCCGGTTCTGAATATCTTTGCTATTTTTTCTGCCTTGGTGATCTATTTAATACTGCCAGTGGTGTGTTGAAGTCCAGCCCTATTACTGTGTTGAAGTCTCAGCATGAAGGGGTGTTGAATTTTATTGAAAAGATTTTCTGCTTCTATTGAGAAAATCATGTGGATTTGTCTTTAGTTCTGTTTAAATGATGAATCACGCTTATTGATTTGTGTATGTTGAACCAACCTTGCATCCTAGGGATAAAGCCTACTTGATCATGGTATAAAAGATATTTGAGGCCGGGTGCGGTGGCTCAAGCCTGTAATCCCAGCACTTTGGGAGGCCGAGATGGGCGGATCCCGAGGTCAGGAGATCGAGACCATCCTGGCTAACATGGTGAAACCCCGTCTCTACTAAAAAATACAAAAAACTAGCTGGGCGTGGAGGCGGGCGCCTGTACTCCCAGCTACTCGGGAGGCTGAGGCAGGAGAATCGCGTGAACCCGAGAGGCGGAGCTTGCAGTGAGCTGAGATCCGGCCATTGCACTCCAGCCTGGGCGACAGAGCGAGACTCCGTCTCAAAAAAAATAAATAAATAAATAAATAAAAAGATATTTGAAGTGTTTTCTGATTTTGCTTGCCAGTATTTTGAGGATGTTTGCATAAATGTTCATGAAGGATATTGCCCTAGTTTTCCTTTTTTGTTGTGTTTCTGTCAGATTTTGGTATCAGGATGATGGAATGAGTTAGGGAGGAGCCTCTCTTCCAAAATTTTTTGGTGTAGTTTCAGGAGAAATGATACCAGCTCTACTTTGTACTTCTGGTACAATTCAGCTGTAAATCCATTTTGTCCTGGGATTTTTGGGGGGGTTGGTAGGCTATTTATTACTGATTCAATTTCAGAGCTGATTATTGTTCTATTTAAGCACTCAATTTTCCCTGCTTCAGTCTTGGGAGGATACCCACGTCCAGGAATTTATCCATTTCTTCCAGATTTTCTACTTGATGTGCATAAAGGGGTTCATAACATTATGTGGTAGTTATTTGTATTTCTGCAGGGTCAGTGGTGATATGCCTCTTGTTGTTTCTGAATGTCTGAATGTGTTTATTTGAATCTGTTCCCTCTTATTTTTTATTAGTATATGTAATGATCTATTTATTTTATTGATATTTTCAGAAAACAGGCTGTTTAATTTGTTGATCTTTAGAGTGGCTTTTTTTTTTTTTCTTTTTTTTTACCTCAATCTCCTTCAGTTCAGCCCTGATTTTGCTTATTTCTTGTCTTCTGCTAGCTTGGAGTTGGTTTATTCTTCTTTCTCTAGTTCTTTTAGTTGTGACATTAGGTTGTCAAGTTGAGATCTTTCTAACTTTTTAATGTGAGCATTTAGTGCTATAAAATTCCCACTTAACCCTGTGTTATCTGTGTCTCAGAGATTATAGCATGTTGCATCTTTGTTCTCATTACTTTCAAAGAGTTTCTTGATTTCTCACTTAATTTCATGATTTACCCATAAGTCATTCAGGAGCAGGTTATTCAGTTTCCATGTAATCGAATGCCTTTGAGCGAAATAGTCTTGGTTTTTAACTTTACTCTGCTGTGGTCTGAGAGAGTGCTTGCTATGATTTAAGTTCTTTTCCATTTGCTGAGGAGTGTTTTACTTTTGATTACGTGATCGATTATATAGTTTATGCCATGTGATGAGAAGAAGAATGTATATTCTATTGTTTTCTGGAGCAGAGTTCTGTAGATGTCTATCAGATTTATTTGAACGAATGCTGAGTTCAGGCCTTAAATGTTTTTGTTAATTTTCTGCCTCGATGGTTTATCTAATGCTGTCAGTGGAGTGTTGACGTCTCCTGTTAATATTATGTGGGAGTCTAAGTCTCTTTGAAGTTCTCTAAGAACTTGCTTTATGAATCTGTGTGCTTCTGTGTTGGGAATATATTCTGAATTTGATTGGTGGCCTTTCTAGCTATGTTGGGGAAGTTCTTATAGATGATATCCTGAAATATGTTTTCAAAGTTGCTTCCATTCTCCCCATCTCTTTCAGGGACAGCAATGAGTCATACATTTGGTCTATTTACACAATCCCCTATTTCTCTGAGGTTTTATTCATATATTTCCTTCTTTTTTCTCTATTCTTGTCTGGCTGTCTTATTTCAGAAAGGCAGCCATCAACCTTTGAGATTCTTTCCTCCATTTGGTCTGTTCTGCTACTAATACTTGTGAGTGCCTTATGAAATTCTTGTAGTGCGTTTTTCAGTTTTATCAGGTTGGTTCCATTTTTTTTTCTACACTGCCTGTTTTGTCTGTCTGTTCCTGCATTGTTTTAACATGATTTTTAGCTTCCTTGGAATGAGTTTTAATGTACATCTTTAGCTCAATTATCTTTTTTCCTATCCTTAGTCTGAATTCTATTTCTGTTATTTCAGCAGCTCAGCCCAGTTCAGAACTCCTGCTGGAGAGATGATTCAGCTATTTGCAGGAAAAAGACCCTCTGACTTTGTGAGTTTTCAGAGATTTTGTGCTGATTTTTTCTCATCTTTGTGGGTTTGTCTTCCTTCAGTCTTTGACATTGCTAACCTTTTGATTTTTGTTTGTTTGTTTGTTTGCTTTCATCTTATTTGATTCCTTTGAGGTTTTGATTGTGGTATAAGGTGGATTCAGTTGACTGGCTTCATTTCTGGAAGATTTTAGGGGACCAACACTCTGCTCCCAAATCCTGAACTGTGTGTTCTAACTGGGAGACATATATTGGACCCCAACTTTGCTCTCTGGCTTCTCAAGGTTAGGAATCTACTGAGCTGGGGGAATTTGAGGTGTTCCCAGACCCCCAAGTCACTACACTCCAATGGATAGTGTCAGCTAAAGCCTTTCATAGTGCAGTGACAGCAAGATCCATCCTCACATTCCAGCAATAGCAGTAGTGGAAGCTGTGGCAGAGTGCTAGTGGGTTCTGAGGTGCCTGCCTCCCTTGCAGCTTGGTTTGAGGGGAAGGTGGGGGCAGCTGAGGACCCCTGCTGGAGACTGTGAGAACAGCTTTGCTCAAGGTGGTATTGGCTCAGGGGCCAGGCAGTGACAGGCACAAGTCTGGGTACCTTCTCTGTTCCCTTCAAACAGGAGTGATGGCTCAGGACGGAGGAAGATCCACTGTTCTCTGCATAGTGTTAGTACAAGGGTGGGGTGCTTGTAGGTGTGGGGCTTGCTGGCTCTGTGCCCTCCAAGGCTCTGTCTGCAATGGCATTCTGGAAGGGAAGGGGAGGCGGATTGGACTCCAGCATGCTGTCAGTGTCAGGAAAGCAAAACCTACCTGCACAGACACACCGACAGAGCATTCTGGGGGGGTTGCCTTGAGCCCAGGGGGAAGCTACAATTTAGGGAGGGAGCATGTAGGCTGGGGCCTCAACATAGGTGCTGCCCCACTGGAGCTGTCTGCCAGTCCCACACAGTCTGCCAGCACAGAAACTATGACACAGGCCCCAGACCACTCTGGGCTGCCCTGCAAGTAGGCATAGTCATGCTGGGGCTCTGGAAGAGGCCAGTAGACCCGGGAGTGCTCAGGTCAGACTGTCCCTATCTATTGGACAAGCCCCATTTTGCAGTGTTCAGATCCAGCAGTTCCTCTAGGGCTAATGTTTCCTATGGGAGCAAGTCAAGCCTAGCAGGATGGCCATCTCTGGCCTTAATCTGCTACAGATGCTCCTGTACCAAAACCTCTGGACTCCACATCAGCTGGCTTACTGCTTCTACCACTTCTCTAAGCAGCTCTCCCTGCCAATTCGAATGCCTGCGGTGGTTGAGGGGTGTCCTGCCGGTGCTCTAGAGGCCTGTGGTGAGGGCAGGTTGCTCTTCGCCATTTCAACTCACCCATTCCTCCAGAGCCATTGGTGGCCAGGAACGAGACTGGGTGCAATTTATCTACATGTAGCGTTCCCAACGTTCTCCTCCTTCTGCCAGCTTCTCTGTCCTCCCTGTGTCCACTCTCGGGAAGACCGGTTAGGAGCATGTCAGGAGCATGCCAGTCATCTCAGTCTCTAGGTAGGAGCTGTTCCACCTGTCTGCATTTAGTTGGCCATCTTACTGCATATGACTCTTTTGCTATACCAAAACTATGATCAACAGCCAGTCCCAAATGAAAGCAGTGAATGAAAAGGTGTTAGGTTGCTATAAGAAAATGTGTTAAACATATGATACCCACTGTTTTTCAGAAATGCAATAGCGACAGCCTGCCAGGGAGAAAACAGCAACTTACAATAATTTATCTTAAGATGAACTTATCCTTTATGCCAGTTTCATCTTCTAATAATTGTAGATTAAAAGGATGAAGCTAAATTGTATTTAGAACTATTTGGTTACATACATTCATGATTTTTAATAATAGATATGCTGCATGCATTAGATGACCAGGCCCTTATTTTTGTCATGTAAGGTAACATATTCAAAGGTTCCAGGGATCAGAACGCGGACTTCTTTGGGGTTTGGGGGCATTATTCAGCCTACCCCAATAAATCTGAGGTGATTTATAAGAATGGCCTAGAAAAAATGATGTTCCATAACTGTGACTACCATGTTATAAATGTTATACCATGTTATAAATGAGCCAGTCAAAAGTTATTTTTGCTGTCAAAGTCCAGTGTTTCTGAAAAATGGAAACTGAAGAAATCAAAAGTCATTTTTGTTTTTTTCACAGAGGAACAACTTACGTAGTTCTTTTTCTTTTTACGTGTATGGTATTTTAATATTTTTACCAAATAAGATTTTTCATGGAACTCGTAATTTTCTAATTTTCTTTTAACAGTTTCTTCTGATTATAGAAGTCATATTAGTGTTTTATTAGAAAACTGAATAAATAAAAATAAAGATATAAACCAAGATATGAATTCAGGAATCATATTGCTCGATAACACACTGATAATATTTTGGTAATATGTCTAATAGTCTGTTTCTCCTACCATTTATATCTAGAAATATTTTGCTTCAATAAAGTACATATTATAATAACTCACATGGATTCAGCGCTTAAAATATAGCAGACTGTACTATGGACTGTCAAAACGGCCATGAGTACATTGACTGTATATATTTAAATATATGTATATTTAAATAACATATTTAATGATATAATTTAATTAATAATATAATTAAATAAAGATATATTTAAATTATAAGTTAGCCATGGTTAAGTAGTGTAATTTAACAAATTATTGAGTCATAGGTTATGACTTTTGACACATTGGGATATATTACTTTTCAGAAAATGTATACTTTCAGTCATATCAGTGTATGCCGTACTTTCTTGAGGCCGTAGATTTTTGAATCCAGGTTTTGATTCCTTCTTGACTCACCCAATTAGGAGTGTAGAATATGACCCAAGGAAATCTCATAGAATAACTAGACATTTCTTGCCTCGTACTATGATTTTTATCTAAAACTTCATGCCAAAGAAGGACACCCTTGCTGTATACCAGAGCATTTTTAGAACATTTAAGAACTCAGATGCCCATCTTCTTGTACTACGGCTACTGAGTCAGGGCCTTCCTATTTAGGAATTAAGAATATGTACTTTT
The DNA here is from genome assembly GCF_003255815.1 of Theropithecus gelada. Lineage (NCBI taxonomy): Eukaryota > Metazoa > Chordata > Mammalia > Primates > Cercopithecidae > Theropithecus > Theropithecus gelada. Next base: position 114,976,281 of record NC_037672.1, read on the forward strand.
GGTTTTCCGTTCCTGCATTAATTTGTTCAGTATTTGGGTCTTTAGTTCCAGCGATGTGGGAGCTAAGCATTGAGCATACACGGGATGTGCATATCATGTAAATATGGGAATAATGGACAATGCGGACTACTCCAGGGTGGAGGGATGGGGGTAGGGGGCAGTTAAGAAACTACCTAGGGGGCGGAGCAAGATGGCCGAATAGGAACAGCTCCAGTCTCCAACTCCCAGCGCGAGCGACACAGAAGACCGGTGATTTCTCATTTTCAACTGAGGTACTGGGTTCATCTCACTGGGGAGTGCCGGACGATCAGTACTGGTCAGCTGCTGCAGCCCGACCAGCGAGAGCTGAAGCAGGGCGAGGCATCGCCTCACCTCGGAAGCGCAAGGGGGAAGGGAATCCCTTTTCCTAGCCAGGGGAACTGAGACACACAACACCTGGAAAATCGGGTAACTCCCACCCCAATATTGCGCTTTAAGCAAACAGGCACACCAGGAGATCATATCCCACACCTGGCCGGGAGGGTCCCACGCCCACGGAGCCTCCCTCATTGCTAGCACAGCAGTCTGTGATCTACCGGCAAGGCAGCAGCCAGGCTGGGGGAGGGGCGCCCGCCATTGCTGAGGCTTAAGTAGGTAAACAAAGCTGCTGGGAAGCTCCAACTGGGTGGAGCTCACAGCAGCTCAAGGAAACCTGCCTGTCTCTGTAGACTCCACCTCTGGGGACAGGGCACAGCTACACAACAACAACAACAACAACAAAAAAGCAGCAGAAACCTCTGCAGACGCAAACGACTCTGTCTGACAGCTTTGAAGAGAGCAGT